>NC_140931.1:12905000-13027500 GCF_014529385.1 Adiantum capillus-veneris | reverse complement strand
GCACAGGCATATTTGCTGAGACTGATTGCAAAACCAAAAGATCAGCACCACTGCAATCTTCACAGATGTTTGAAGGACACTGTCGCCCTTAAACTTATCGAACGCATCATAGAACAATGCATTGATCTCTGGCTCAACTGATGTCACCTCAACTAATGATTGACAAAGCTGTGCATCCCCAAAGATAATGCCACTATCTGCATGAACGTCACCACAAGACAAATGCACAACCTACTCTCCATGTAGCACATCCGCAAAAGAGATATGCCTCGTCTCTCGCTCCAAACATAGCTTCAAATACACAGAGACTACACCCCCTCGTGTGTCAGAAATATACAAAGTGTATACCAAACCACTCCTAGTACCTCTGGCTATCACCAGTGATGCCCTATGCATATGAAATGATCGCTCTCCAAGCAATACACAATGTCCACTACTCTGCAAAACTGACGCACTGAAATGAGACTCTGGCTGAGTCTTGGTACATAACGTACATCTCGTAGCATGAGAAATGCACTGCTAGGTAAATATATGCCTACATCTCCAGCACCCTCTATGTCATATGTTGAACCATCAACAAACTGCACACAACCAAGTCTCCCACTAGAGAAAGAGAAAAACAAATCACGACATGGTGTCACGTGAAAAATTGCATGCTCGTCTTGTAGAAAACACGTAGACGATGTGCTATCCCAAGACACAAAGTAGCCTGAAGGCAAGCTAGACTCAAAAGTGACATGCCCATCATATGCATACTCTCTAGCATCTGTCCTCATAGTAGCACCACGCATCTGCCTCTTACGCTTCCTCATACGCCTGAAGCAACGGTGCCTAATATGCCCATCGTGGCCTCAATGCCAACATGTTAGTCGCGATCGTGAGCGAGATCCACCTCTAACCTGAAGCATCTCCATATCCATGCCTAAACTATGGCAAACAATGCTCAAGATCATAAGACACACAACAGAAGAGGAAGATGAATCGCACACACACACTCACACACACACACACCACCATAGGCACACACATAGATTGGAGGGGGAGAGCCGACACACGTTGTGTGTGTGTGTGGCTATGGTGGTGTGTGTGTGTGTGTGTGAGTGTGTGTGCGATTCATCTTCCTTTTCTGCTATGCTCCCGGTTCCTCTCCTTCAATTCAACCACCGTTTTCATTGCCATTTCAGCCTTCTTTTTTCGCCGACCTTGGACAGTCGGGGGAGCCCCGCTCCTTGCCCCCTTGGTCTTCCCTCTTGGAAGCTGAACAATCGAGACTTTGTCGGCGTTTTCCTGATCACTTACTCACATATTTTCAGCCAGTTTTGATGCAGTTACAGCCCTCACCTACCAACCTCGGCATCCGGTGTTCATCACTTGCATTTTTGCTCAAACCCTTGCGTACTTGCGGTGTTTCGAGCTCCCTTTTGATGTGATTTCAGGTTTGAACGGCACCTCAACTATGCTTCGTCGGCATCCTTTCGGGTTTCCCTTGCCTCTACCGTCACATACCCCTACGTCATGGTCTTTTGGCATTCTATCTGACGTGGTTTTCCAATCCTATGCTCACCTTTGCTTATGATTTTACACACGAGACTTCTCTGCTGATTTTTTGTCTGTCTCTATGGCAACACTCCTAGCATGCCCATATTTCCTCTTGGCAAAAAGCTTGACGGCTCCAACTTTGTCATCTGGAAGATGAATATCATGGTGATGCTTATGCAATTTGACCTTTGGGACTGGCTTATCGATCCTGCCAATGTCGTGTGTCCCGATCTTTCTCTTGCATCTGGTGCTCCTACATCAACGTCATCAGCTACCACTTCTTCTGTAGTTACACGTGCTGGCTCCTCATCTACTTCTTCTCATGGTACTGCTTCTGGCGGATCAGGTACTATGGTTACACAGGCTATGGTGGATGAGTGGAATTTGAATCATCATAGAGTTTACTCTTTCTTACTCATCCACCACTGTGCAGATAGCGTGTTGACGTCTTTACGCTCTCACACCATTGCACATGAGGTATGGGGTTTCCTTTGCAACATGTACGAGGCAAAGACGCCCAAAAGGATCCTCGCTCTAGAAAAGACTTTGATGGACTTACAAGTCTCGTCATTGTTTACTATCAAGGACTCAATATCCTGCATGCTTCAGCTCTGTGAAGAGCTAGCAGCTTGTGGTCACCAGATCTCGGCATGGCAACTCGGTTGCTGCTCAAGCTTCCCGACACTGATGATTCCTTGTTCGAGTCACTTACTACCTCCACGTGCCCGACTCCTATCACTTGGGAGGAGCACTTACCCACTGTGCAATAGATAGCTTCACACATTCAGGATAGAGCCACATTTGATGCCTCTGGAGCTTCTACTGCATTGGTTTCTACATCCAGTAGGGGTGGTAGTGCTCCCGGACAATCTAGACCTGGTTGTACACCTTCTCGCCCTGACATTACTTGTACCTATTGTGGAAAGGAAGGTCATTTTGGAACAAAATGTTATAAACAACGGCGAGACCGCAAGAAGGATTTATATCATGAGGATGGGACGGCTTCTCAACAGACGTCTACCACCGCCATCTCTAGCCCTTCACATGCCGATGGCTTCACCCTCTAGTTTCATCCACATTCTTCTTCCCTCTTATGATCGAGATCACTTTTTGGCTTGGAGTTTCTCGGGGTTGTCACCTTTAGTGATGAGAGAGAGAGAGAGAGAGAGAGAGAGAGAGAGAGAGAGAGAGAGAGGGAGGGAGGGAGGGAGAGGGAGGGAAATTGGAGAGAGCATATTATGGAGAGAAAAAGAGAGATAGTGATAGAAAGGCAAATTGAAAAGAGAGGAAGAGAAAGAGAGCAAAGGAAAACAAAAGAGAGGCATGTATAGGTACAGAGAGAGCAAGAGAGGGAGGGAGAGAAGAGTATGGAGCTTTTTAAGGGAGGTTTTCTTGATACTTGTTGAAGAAAGTTTTGAGAGAAAGATTTTTTACTAGATTTTCTTAGTAGAGCATTTTTCACAAAAATCTCCTTCTGAGGCTTGCTCCAAAATCTTGCTAAAAACCTCTACTCTCCCCATAAAGTATTTTCCCATGTGGAAATAGTACTATCCTAATTTTTTCTCTCATCAATATTTACAATGACTAGCATAGATGTAGACAGGTTAAAATAAATACGCATACAAAAAACTTTATTTCTTTATTTTCTCGAGATACCTTCAAACCATAAGAAAACTCACACTTATTACTAACATAAACCCAAGGTTAGAATAAGGCACAAAATGGGCAATTTCCATGAGAAAGCTTGATGCTTCATCTTGGTCCCCACCAATTTATTTATGCCAAATAAGGTTATTGGAAATATGTACATATACACAAACGTTTTCTTTATTTTGTGATGTTCATAGAGCCCGAACGTAGAACTATTTTTAACCACTTTTGATTAGTCAAATGAAAACCCTATTTTTATAAGGTCATTATGTTAAATAGCCCATTTTGAGTCATTTTGAGGGTTCCAAAATTGGAGAGCTAGTCACTTCATAGGCTAGAGCTTAGTTAATTTTGAACACCAAGGAGCTCCATAACTTCACTTCAGCTCACAGAATATCTCCTTTTTGTACATATGGAGTGGCCTCACTCTATGTTGCATTAGGTGAGAGCACATTGAGCATTTGACCTAACAAGCATATTGCATTGGAAAGAAAGGGTTTTCTTTGTGTTTTAAGTAGTGTAAGTCATTGAAAAGCAATGGTAGAGCTTGCAGTGCACACATGATACATCTCTCTAGACCACCAGTGTATTGGTAGGTATAGATATTTTTCATGCTCTAGATTAGGTTTAACTTCCTTGTTTTTTTTATTGATATTTTAGTTGGTTAGTTATGAACATTATACTACAATGGCTGCATAATTAGATGGAAGTCTTTGGATCAAGGGTGCCAACCTCAATGTTGATTGAGGAGGAACAATTTAAGTGACAGTCTTGTGAGTGTAATAAACCTTATGCACATCATACCAAGCCTTGGGATAAGAAGGACATTAGACATTGTCAATGTATGTAAAAGGGTCACATCAAGAAGAATTTTTATGTGTACAAAGTGTGAGAATTTTCACTCTTGATGCACATGGATATTCTATTTGCTACTTCTATACATCCAAGTTTTAAAAATGAAAGATGGCTCATTTGCCAAACATTATATTTTGAATTCTAGGCCATCCTTTCATGCTACTCCCTATATAGAGTGCCTTTCTTCCTATGATGATAGTAGACTAAGATGCCTGCATTTCGGCATTGAATTTTCTTGTAAGATAGTTGATGCAAGAAGATATCATTTAAAGATTGCCAATTGTTATCCAATTTTGCTCAAGAAAGTGAGACACATGCATATTCTCACTGAGAGTTGTTGTTTTTTTTTGTTGTTGCAAGGGCACTTAGAAGACTCATAGAGAATCTTTGTTCTTGGTACTTGTTAACCTTACATTTGTCTACAATTCACAATCATGTTTTTAATAAAACCAAACATACAAATACGTCTTTGTGCCTATTTTCAAAATTTTAAACTTTGAACTGTGTGAGAATTATGTGATTGGTATCATGCCCAATTAGGCTATTCTAGTTTGTTAAATAAGAAACATGTTGAGAAGCTAGATCTTGTGTATTCATTTGTGTGTGGGCCTAAACCTACCAAATTACTACGTGGTAATGCATATTCTACCACATATATGGATGATGTGGTTTGCAAGGTTTGAGCATGTCTATTATAGTGTAAAGATGATGCATTTTGGATCACTCAAAAATGGACTTCATTCGTTCAAAATCAATCAAACAAAAACCTTAAGTGCTTACATATTGATTATGATGGAGAGTATGTATTTAATGACTTCTTGCATTTGGATGATACAAATAGCATACACTTTATCTAAAATGAAACTGGAAAGAGATTGAATTGCATGATTTAAAATAGAATACAGATCATGCTATCTCATGCTAAATTATTAGATGGATTTTGGACTAAATCTCTTAAGATTATAGTTCTTCAACTTAAATGCATCTACCTCAAGACTATTCTTCCTAGCATGAAAACTTTACTATGACGGATTTGAGAGTATAGGTCAAACAAGGCTATTTACATGTCACAAAAAGAGTACATCTATAGTATACTAAATCATTTCACTATGGAGGGGAGGAAGATGATATCTACTCCATTGCCTCCATATGTGAAAATGAGCTAAGAGGATTCTCCCAAATTTGATGAGGAAGGGCTGGATGACCAAGATTGCTTATGCATCTATGGTTGGTTTGATGACATATGTCATAATCAAAACTCATCTAGGCATTGACTTTGCAATGGGAGTGATTAGCTGATGTATGTCAAACCTTGGCAGGAAGCATTAGGAAGTAATGAAATGTGTGATGAGATATTTGAATGGTACAAAAGAGTTGTGCATTTAATTTGGATGCACAAACACATGTTTAATTGGCCAAATGGAGCAAATGTTGCAGGCATGGGCTTAATAGATGGTGTATGTCATGCTATGTCTTTACATTCATTTTGTGTTTCAATTTGATGGCAATCTTGTTTGCAAGGTTATACATATCAATCTACCATGTAAAAAAAGTATGTTTTTGTATAAGATGCCAACAAGGAAGTAATATGGCTTACTCATCTCGTAGGAAATTTGGATATCAATGTAGAAGTTCTAGTTTTTCATTGTGATAGATAGAGTGCTATCTAGCTAGCATAAAATTCAATGTTTCATGCAAAGACAAATTACATTGATGTGAGATATCACTCCACTTTTGAGATACTTGAGGACTAGCACATAGATTTATTAGATTCATATAGATGATAACTTTGCCAAGCTACTAACCAAAGGTCTACCTTTTGAGAAGATTGTACATTGTCTAGTGCTTATGGGAAATTTTTAGGCATCCAAACTCTACATACTTTCTATGTATGCCCATATATTTCTTAAAGGCACATTGTCCTTAATTCACACAACCATTCTGGGAGAAAATCCATAAAGGATTCCATTTCTAGGTTTTCTTGAGAGATCAAATCATAAACCCTTGCTACATTTGAGAAACAATATTCATGGTGTGTTTGTCTGTTCGTCCCTATGGAATGTCTCCAAGCATGTTAGCATGATCCTAGCTATTTTTATGAACATGGTACATGCAAGACTCGGGATCCATCAAGGTTTTCACCAAATAGTCCTTGTCCAGTGCCCCATCTTCTAGCTTTTGTAGTGGTGGGTAGTTAATCCATATTATCGTTTCCATGAGAAATATTTGATGAGTGTCCAAGCTTTGTTCTCTAGGTGTTGGGACAAGAGAGGGGATCTTGATGGATCTCTTTTAGTGGTGTGTTAGTCAAAAATTTGTAGTAGCAAGGATGCTTTTGGATCCATGTGAATCTTCATGTAGGATCTTTTCTTTAGTCAAATCCTTTGACTTTAGTTTTTCCTCCATTGTGTCCTTTATTAGCTTATTTTTTACCGCCATATATTTAAACTTCATATGTGGGAAAGGGAGTGAACTTTGGTGCCATGATCCTCTTTTTGCTTGAAAGTGATCATGTTAACATTTAGTGAATGCAATACTTGTACTCCCACTCCCTAGCCTCCTTTCATTACCCATATTCTTCTCAAAATATGTCTTGTTGGAGGTCTTTTTCTACCTTGATGGTTAGAGCAATGAACACGATCGTGGTACTAGTCTCAGTCTGTGTAAGTGGTTCTTTTACCTCTATTTGCTTCTTCAACAGGTGATGGAGCATCAAGATTTAAAAAATATAGGCCAATTCAATGTATGAAGAGGTTATCTATCCGCTCATCTTTCATGACTGGTCCTTTTCCTTTGAGATCCTCCTTGCATTTTTTTAATTGCTCCTTCACATACCCAATCTCTTTTTGCATTTTCTCTTTACGAATCATCTGTTGTAGGGTTATATCCCTTTTGATTCTTTGTCCTAGCTTTAGTTCCCTTTCCAAATCTTTGTTCCTCTTTTCCAAGGCCACATAGGCATCATCTCTCCTACACAAGACGACCACTATGGGGTTCTCGCTTATTTGCTTTAGTAGAGAACCTTGCACTCCAATCTTTCTTTTGCTAGCTTGAACTGTGTATTGGCCACAGTGACGATAATGTGAGCCTGGACTTGTTATTGTCCTACTTTTCCAACTCTTATCTTTACTTGGTCAAGTTCCTCTTTCTCACCATTGCATGTATCTTGCACAACTTCTAGCCAATTTAATACTACTACAATTTTTACTTCTCGCTAATCTAAGAGGTATTGTAGGCTATTGCTATTTTCCTTTTGCACGGTGAGTTCCTCTTGTAGGTGGAGCATCTCCAAGTTCTTGATTTTAATAGTTTTCTAGAATGTAGCCTTGTAGCTCTCACACATGGGTCTATCTGTAATCGATGCCACATGGTGGTAGCTCAAAATATATGTAAGGCTGATCTTCTTGAAAATCCTTTAGACATATTTTTGTTTTGAGAGTGCCTCTATATCCTTAGGCATGATTGGAGTTCCACTTTAGGGTCCTAATCACCTCTTAGTTTCCCTTGGAAGATGGTTGTGGTGTTTTCGTTACTCTTTGTCAAGCCAACTTAGCATATACTTTTTTCTTCACAACTCCAAGTCTTGATCAATTTGGATCTCTAAAAGTTGGTATAAAGCTCCTACCATAGTTTTTTAGTTTGAAATTACTTCTTTTGTGGATTCTAGTGATTGACACATCCAAATGAGATAAGATTTGGTGAGGAGTCAAATCCATACATTATGAGAAAAAATTTAGTATCACAATATTCATGTAATGTTCATAGCATCTACTCTTGACTTTCCACATTGATAATTTCCCTTTTTACAATACTCTTGGTGAAGTTTGATAAAATTTGGTCACCTAGACTTAAATTTAGTTGCTTATAGACCCAAGGGATTCACTATTACTTATGAGGAGACTGCAAGCTTGGAGGGTGCACTATTCAGATTCCCCTTATATAACATGCGTTTGTGGGGTAATTCAAAAACCCCTCTTTTAACATGTTTGAATGAATAAATTGACCCCTTATTTTAGAAATTTTTTTTCAAAATGGATGATAAAAATCCCTTTTGTTAATGTATCTCTATCAATTTACCTAGAATTTTTGCATTAAAAATCCCTCTTGTTGAGCTCACGTGGTACAATAACATGATAACATAGTGCACCCCCGCAGCGTGCTAGCAACCCCTTGAGCCAAAACTCCCCTACATACGGAACCATGCATACTGATCAAACCCCTATCGATGGAGACCATATAACTTACATAAAACTCCCACATGCAATTTTTTGAGTATTTGCAAAGCCCCCCTACCTTACATGTACTAACTTGTTTCCATCTTGGACAAAAAATAAGCAATCCTTGATTAAATTGTGCCAACAAATACATGTGACCTACTATCTAAGATTCCCTCATGGGATTCTAGGCATTACAAACATAAATAATTCTCAATGTATTAAAATAATGAATCTATAAATTATTGAATGCTCTTTCAATGTAAATAAACATCTACTTATTTCAAAATTATGTTCACTCTTTGGAACAAATTTGACAAAGTCTCCCTTTAACAAAGATCATGTTTTCAACCAAAAGATTCAAGCCACCTACTCAGTAGATCCCAAATGGGATTTAAGGAATTGTAGAAAACATCCATACTTCACATATATTGTCCTACTATCAAGTGCACACAGATTAAGAAGCAACAGCATGATCTTTTGAAAAATGCTTTATCAAACGAGCTTGTCTGATTGAAAGGATTTTTCTACAACACTAAAGTAATCTTTCTCCATAGCTAAACCCAAAATTTGTCTTAAATCAAAGAGGGCCTAAATAAACCTTATTATATTATAGCTAAATCGATACTCACACATCCTGATTTGCAGTGTAAATTTCTCAAATAAAAATGAAAATTCTTGATTAAAAAATTGGGCATTTTAGTTGTAAATCCTAATTTCGAACTAGTACTCTAGATTTTGGCATATATCTCGACTATTTAACTACTACCTTTAAAAAACATGTCCAAGAAAATGCTTATCTTTATAACAATGAGCTAAATTGTGCAAAATTAGCAAAGAAAATTGTTCTTTTTCACAACCATAAACAAAACTAAGTAAGCAATAATCAACAATAGCTTATCTTTAAGGTAAATGAAGGTTGGATTGATTGCAAAAAGCTAATGAGACATTTCAAATTGTAAACACATAAAGAACCACAACCAAGGATTCCTCACAAGGGTTGAAAGCGACACCTACTCCCTCACCCACGAAAGGGCTGAAAGAGTCCTTGTTTTTGCCTAATAAAACCATTGCTTGCTAAAACTGCCGCCTCCTACCTCACTCACACAACCTCAAGATGGAGTGTCAAGGGTAGGTTGATGCATCCTATAGGCAATGGCAATGCATGGAACCCTCACTCAGGGGGTTTCTACAATTTGGCATGAAGAACTTAAGAAGGTACAATTGCATGTCAAGAGCACAATGGTGACCTTCAAAGCACAAAACATAAGGTGCTTTAGCTGTCTTTATCAAGATTCTTCAAGAGTCAAGACCCAACGTCCAAGGGATTTCTAGTGCTCACACGGCCATGGACAATCCCAAGGGGCAATGTTGAATGGACGACTAAAAATGTTGGTTCAAGAAGGTGATCTTAGGACCACTGCTATGTCATGAAAGTAGACTCTTCAAAGCCCCCTCTCCATCCCCATCATCAGAGTAGTAGCCACTAACTTCATTTTGCCTCAATGTGCTCTCTTCATCATCTTTGTCATACTAAAATACTCAAACTTCTAATTATGAATGTGGCTATACATGCTACCAAATGTGTAATAGTGTTAAAAAATTCCTTTAAAGCTTGCTCATTAAAGTGACCATTGGATCCATTAGACACATACTCCCTAGTCACGGAGTTGCCTGATGGATTATGCTTGAAGGCTAAGGAAGAAACCCTTGTGAGCCATTTACACTTGAGATGGGGCTTTGCAATCCATGCAGCCCCATCATCAGGATTAAAAAGCTTTATGTTGTTATCCTCCTCACCAGAAATCGCATTGTCCAAGTCATCCACACAAAATCAACAGGCTCAAAATCAATAGGTTGAAAAAAATATTCTTCCAAAGTTGAAGCTCCGACAATCGAGCCCTCTACTAATAGAGCCATTTCCCTTGAAAGAAGACACATCAACTCCAAATGTTGATAATCTTGGTCTCTAATTGAAGTTAAAAAAGAGAATTTAAGCTACTTCATGCCTAGGACAAATTGCTGCAGGCATCACCAATAAAGTGAGTAATAAGATCTAGTAGAGTCACTACTAATTCTTGTTGCTTTGACATGCTTTTGGCCTACCAATCCACTTTTCCTCCACGACACACTTAATGTGATTTTGATCATTTAGAACATTTGTATCTTCAAGGATCATCCTATGCTAGACTTGAGGCATTTCTAGCTTGACAAAATGCGAGGGCAATGTGCAAGTAACAATGGACACTAGTGAGAAGCTACATGTACATCACAAAAAAAGAATGCACACCTTTTGATGTTTTCACATAAGTAAATATTTGGTAAGCTCATTAGTGTATAGAACCTAGAGTGTACACAGGACCATATTCACAAGCTTCAAAAGGACTAAATTGTGCTACTTATAATTAATAATAAATGAGCTACCCTATAACATTCTCATCAAGTGCAATTTCAATTGAAGAGCATGTGGCTATGATGAATCCATTATTGGATACATCCTCCTTACTACAAAGACTCTGAAGAATTGTTGACAAGTCACCTTGGAGATTTAGACAAGAGAAATAGCCTAAGCACCAAGTAGATTAGACATGAAGAAATAGGAATCCCAGTATCATTCACGAACTGGGGTTGCTTGTAAGAGAGAGACCAAAAACCATGCAATATGTCAATTTTCCTCATATTTCTACCGGAGAAACTTTAAAGATATAAAGAGGAGCTTCAATTCTCCTTGTATTTCTATCAACGAAGAAACTTTAGAGATATAAAGAGGAGCTACTGTCACGAGTAGTCCAACCCCAACACCACCTAAAATGCTAGCAAATAAGATAATGTACACATTAGGAGACCACAACATGAGAAGAGCACCCAAGAAATAAACTCTTGCAAAAATGCATTTCATTTTGAGAAGTCCAAGCCAATTTCCTCTTGACCCTGCAAAGGTGGTACTTAAAGCAGCTCCCACAATTGATGCAGCTATAATAAGACCTTCCAAAAGCGATTGTGTATTCAAGTTGAACTCTGGCTCAATAGAGCATCTGCACATGTAAAAATGAAGAGTCACATTTTAAGATAAGATTAAGTCTTCCTTGTCTTTGTTGACTATTAACTTCAAAACAAGCCTTCAGTTGTGTATTAAAATGCTTTTAGCACCTTCTAGTCGGACAAAAAATTTGATTGAATTATAGATTCTACATACATATAAGTCCTTTGTAGACAACGGAATGCACATGGTCACAAAATTGCCATGAGCGTGTAACTCCTACCTTCCCTTAGGCCATCATGAGTTAGCTAGACCTTTTCTTCTGATCAGTAGCTATTTCTACCCATAGAAGATTTTTTACATAGTAAAACCTTTCAAGGAGTGGCTTATGTGCCACTTTGACTAGACTCTTGCAAAATGCAAAACCAGCAGAGCAGGATGATGTAAATTCTTACGTATCAGCAATAGATAGGAAAAGTTGTTTCATTTTGCATCTTCAATACATATATAGAGTAAGAAAGTGTTGTTGATTTGAGAGAAATCAACTCACCCTACAAATGCATGTTGTATCAATAACTGAAGAATTGCATGGGCATTGAACTTTTTAATGCAATTATGATCCCATTGTTCTTACAACTTTCACCACAAGCATGAGAGCTATGAGGCCAAGCATCTTCAACAAACTGCTCGATGCTGGCTAAAATCTTTCTTTGGCCTACTCTAGGCCTACTCTACAATCCATAGCTAGGTGCCACTTTTGTTTTATATGGTCTTTAATTTCCTCAACACTGATATCTATCTCACTCGCCCCCAAGGTGAAATGAGAGCCCTTCTCAGCAAGTGAAAGGATGACCTTTGCAAAAGAAGCTAAATGATGTATAACTTTGCAGAGGACTCCAACTTTCTTGATCATTTGGCAGGTATCTTGCTATATGATGCCACTCACAAAACACACACACTTGTTCAATGGCGAGAAGCCTACTTGCTTCGGGCATGTACTTCTGACTCGACATGAAAGAGCTATAGAAAATATCAAACAATCCACTACATGGACTATACACCTATAATCTCAATTACTAAAATTGTCAATGTAAGCATTGATCAAAACTAAGTACTTGTGAGATTCAGCGTGACCAGTCGAGGCCTAGGTGTAGCTCCAAAAAATTAGCTTCAACAAAAAAAAAAAGGTTGGGACTAGAGAAATAGGTGCACTCACAAAAATTTCAAAGACACCGTGTAATACAACTCACAAACACATCATAAATAGTCCTAACAAGTTGGCACCCCTATAATGAGACGATTAAGTTGCTCACAAGCTGCATACTTGTGCTTTGAGGGACATCAAATAGCAAGTTTTGTCTCTTGTCACTTGACAACAAGAGCAAGGAGATGACCTTAAAAGTTCTACTTTTTTCTAGATTCTCTAAGGTAAACAAGAGCTTTATGCTACTGATGTTGATGTTTGCAAGGCATAAAAAAGTTGTAGATTAAAAGAGAAGGTTCTTAGTTGGTAAAAGAGCATCGTCATGTTCTACCTTCTCTTGAAAAGGCAAAGAGCACATTCTTTATGAAAAGCATTTTTGTTGTTGGATGATTGAGCGCAGTCATCTTACTGAACCATGTAGACAAAAATAGAGGTTAGCTTTACAAAAGATGCAAGAAAGCAATCGAAAACTTAAACGAAGTAGAAACCCAAAAATGATGTCCGTAAGGTAAGCAAAGACAGATAGAAGGGGATGATAAGAGTGCATGCCTTCTTGTAGCTTGTTGTTACAAAGCTCCCTCTTCAGCTTCAATGTGTTCCTCATCTTCAGCAAGTGCGTCTACTACTTGTTAGGCCACGTTTGCCTCAGATTATGTTGCTTGTCTATGAAACCTAATACCACTCCCCCATTGACACTCCTTCAAGCTCTAGGTCTCCTTTGCTTCTTCTTCTGTGTGCTTGTCTTGTTGCTCACACCCCACATGCACCTCACTCATGTTGGCCTCTGTGGAGATGACTAGAATATGCTAAAAACAATACAAAGAAAGAGAGGATGAGAAGCTTCTACAACAATGGACTTTGAGTCTCTCATTGGATGATGTCCCAAGTTACGATCTCTTAGTCCTTATCATGGATCAACAAAGGCATTGATGGGTGTTTAGGTAAGGATTGTGTATGCCATCAAATAAATATTCATATGTATAGAGCTAAAGCAATGCAACTCTGTAAGGTGATCATAAACAAACATATTTATGATTCTAGATGTTTTGGATTTAAAAAAAGACCTTCAATAAATTTGCCTCTATCGATTATTTATGCCCCTAATGTATAATAAATTTATATAGAATGAATTTCTTTTTGTGTCACAGTTGTTAGCATGAGTGTCCTATGGATGAAACGAGGTGATAACATGTTAGTCTATGTTATAGAGATGATCTTGATACATTGGTATGAGGTCAAACACTTTCTTTTGCATATCATGCGCACATCCAAAAATAGGAAAAAAAGTTGTTTTGCATCTATATGTGAAGTTATGGTATATGGTTGATCAATGTGGTGGGGCTATTTTGTGTCATGATTGGGTTGATGTGGCGATGTTGTATGATGTATGAAACCTCAAATATGGATGTGGATATCTCATGTGCATCTGTTTTCTACCCTTTTAGGTCAAAACTAAATTTGTGCAAGGGGGGAGGTGAGGATGCAATCATAGTACATCATTTATGCATGGTTAAACACTCTCAAAATGGTATATTTAGTCTCTAGTTAGAATTATCTTTATGCATAAAAATTTGTCCTTTAAGGACGATGTGTGTTGGCTCGGTTTGATTGTAGTGTGTATAGTCAAAACTTTAAGTGTGGGAGTCAACTCAGTGAAGAATATTGGTTATGGTCAAGGAATGAAGATCCTTTATAGTTTTGGTTGGAAAAGCGGGTGGAGTGCTCACCCATGTGATGAGGATTGGATTATGGTTTATGGTTTTGGATTGGATTATGAAGTGGTTATGATGGTTTATGTCAGAGGTGTAAGGATAGAGAGGCTGTACAATTTGATTGCCTTGAAAGGATTGCTTATGCATATGCAAAATGCTATTCTGATTGGATTAATGTATATGTTTCTCATGATAGCATCGATACAAAATTAGGATCACTTACATTGCTTAGCCTTAAATGAAAGGATCGATGACCTAGGGTTTTGCTGGATTGAGAGTGTTTCCTAGATCTCCTTTTTTTTTTAAAGACTCATCTACACGGTTAGTGCATCGGGGATTGAATGAACTACACTACTAACGCATCAGAGATCTTGCCTTGGTTTAGCCTAACATCCAGTGTGGCACCGAATAGAAACGGCGTCTAAACTGATATGGTTGGTATTGATCTCCTACCACCTGGTGGTGTTTGGAATCCTTTTAGAGCTTGAATTCATGGAGGGAGGCGAAGCGGCCTCGGCTTATGCATGGCTGAAGTAACTTGGAATGTGTTATGGCTCGCCTTTGGCACAATAAAATTCTCTCTATCTGTAGTAGGAGCGGATGTGGATGGGTGGATTGGTTGATCCTACACATGGTCCAATGCTTTTACTTAGTCATTTATGGTTTTGAAGTTATGGTTTTCTCAGGTTTCGTTGTTCCATTAATTCATAATTTTCCCGTTTCACTTAGGTGAAGCATTTAAAGATTCTCTCTTTTGTCATTCTCATGTGTCATCTATGTCTCTCTCTCTCTCTCTCTCTCTCTCTCTCTCTCTCTCTCTCTCTCTCTCTCTCTCTCTCTCTCTCTCTTCCCTCAATGTGGTGTATACATTATATATTCACCCTCCAGTTGGTCATTTTATTGAGTAAGATTTCCTTCATACACATTCAAGGGTAGCACTAGTTGCTAGGTACCTCTAGATGCAGCATTGCTCATGGCTTAAACTACATGCTAGGTCAGGCACTCAGAAATCCTCCCCTATGTTATCACTTCAACAACTTTGAGGTATATTGAAATCGTATAAAGGTGTAAATTGTATAATTCTCACGACCCATGGGGAGGGGTATCTCTCACCTAATATCAAAGCTTAAGGTAATAAAGATAGCTTGGGACTAGTTATGCATCATGCACACATTCATGAATGTTTTTTGGGAATTTTTTATTTATGTATGAGTGTTGATGAGTGAGTTTGATTGGTGACAATACTTGCTTGAGTTGTCTTCTTGTGCAAAATTGAATGGGATTGGTTTACAATGGATTGATTGAAGTATTAATATTGAGAACAAAGCCATCATTGCCAAGTTCAAACTTAAAAAGACAAAAAGCGTTGGTGGAAGGATCATTGTGATGAGAATCATGCCAATATTTATTGAGTTCAAGCCAGTTGTACCCGTGGGAACATGCCCTATGGCATGCAGGCAAGTCCAATTACCAATGAAGTTTAGCATGGGAAAAAGAAAAAGCTATATATATTGGAAAGGATTTTGAATAATAGAATATAGCCTTGTCTTTTGTCTTCTCTCTCTCTCTCTCTCTCTCTCTCTCTCTCTCTCTCTCTCTCTCTCTCTCTCTCTCTCTCTCTCTCTCTCTCTCGCTCTCGTCTTTCACCTTCTCTGCACGTCCATCCACACAATGGCTTGCTTGCAGTGGCACCCACCCTATACTAAACCTATCAAGTGGTATCAGAGTGCCAAACAGTTTTGCAGGTGGCATATCAAAACGCCATCCATTGCTCAGGTCAAGGTCACAAACGGCGTACTTCTCAAAATGTTGCCCGTTGGTGGCACAAGTAGAACCCAGGAGGGCATTGGCTTTGTTAGAGTAACCTGTCAAAATGATGCTTTGTGGGTGGTCCTAGGTGTTGCCTCTCAAAACGCCGTCGCTACCAAGGCAACACCAATCAGCAATTTTGAGCATATCAAGACGTTGTTGTACACTTGCCTTGGTGATGAAGCAAAGCTTTTCAACATGCTACTATCTGTCTCTACTCGACAAGCATCTGAAAACGCTCATAGTAGTCAAACCGGCATGTCCGTCCAAGAAGGCATCTCCAAATGCCCTTGGCAACAAAGTTCTGCTAGCATCTTAAAAGCAAGCAGTATAGGAGCATTTCAAAGGCAATTTTTGCTGCATCTCAAAAGATTACCTATTCTCAACAAGTGAAAGCATCTTGAGGCAATACAAAGGTGATATGGTTGGCAACTCTTATAGCATTGTAAAAGGCCATCCGACAGGCTTCAAAGGCGTTTGCCAAGTGACGACAAAGGTAACTCCCACTCGTAGCATTTCAAAATCCACAGGGCTAGTAACCTTGATGGTTGTGTCAGTATTGAAGATTGTTTGCATATTAAGCTTTGAACTGATGGATGACGAACTTATCCATGGAGAATCAATACCCATCATATTATTTCTCAGTGACTACGATCTCATTTCAACTTAATGCAACATAAAAAATAACTTTAGTGTGAAGTACTACGTCAATCATGTCTCGGTTAATGAAGATGACAGTCAATATTTCAAGCACTCTGTACATCAACAACACAGAGTTCAAAAAGCTATTTTTCCTTGTTCAATGTCATAGACTTATGGTTTGTCTGTTGTGAAAAAAATTATTGTTTTCAATCAAAGCCTTCTTTTAGCTAATCAATTGTCATTTATACCATGTCTCATAAATTTGTACGTGTTATAGGCACTACCAAGAAGAAAAGTGCTAAGACCTCCCATTTATGTTTGGTTTTTAGTTCTTGTTGTCTCACTCTAATTGTTGTCCAAGGGAAGTGCACACACACACCTATGTTGTTATCAAGAGGTGGGCTAGGTTGGGGGGGGGGGGGGGGGGGGGGGCTTCTACTTATAGTTTCAAGTCATTGAACTCTGCCAGGGTCTATGCCAAGTCCATTTTCCATGGTTTGGGCTTGAGGGGGGGATTGTTGGGTTCAAGCCCGTTGTACTCGTGGGAACATGCCCTATAGCATGCAAGCAAGGCCAATTACCAACAATGAAGTTTAGCATGGAGCTTGCATGGCAAAAAGGAAAAGCTATCTATATCGTAAATTCTTTTGAATAATAGAATATAGCATTGTCTTTTGATAAGCCCAAGTTTCCATGTAGGGATTGATAGTCTTCGTCTAGGGTGGGTGCCATTGAGAGCAAGCCATGGCGTGGATGGACGTGCAGAGAAGGTGAAAGAACAATTATCATAATAAGATATATCACTAAGACCGCATGGATGAATTTCTTCATTGTACTCAAGGAACCGAGAACTTAGCGTCATACTACCAATATTTCTTGATCCTTGTCATGTATGATCCAACATGAATGACTCAAGAAGTTAATGTTATTTCTTGATCCTTGTCAAGTACGCTCCAACGGGAATGACTCATGAAGTCAAGGTAGCATGTTTTGTGTTTGGTTTCACAATTCTCTAAAGGCTAGACTCTAGAGCCTGCAACTTACAAATCTTAAGACTAGCAATCCCGTTGAGCTTGAAATATTGAGAGTAAGTCAGAGGTTTTTCCAAATCATGAATTCAAAAGACCTTGATTAGAGGATGAATCTAAACCTTCATATTCTCAGACTCGAGAGTCCATGTTACGTGAGATGGCAATAATAGATCACTTTTGATTTAATTATTTTGAACCTCACCATGTATATCGAGATTGTATGTTTAATGATCCAGACAATTATAAACTTGCAAGACAAAATGATGCTAGAACTACAAACACTAATTTCGCTAAGAGCTTCAAAAATCCAACGCCTAGACCTAATGCGACACAAAAGAGCTTGTATCAAGACCAGAGACCACCATAGAATAAAGATCATTTCAAACCTGGAAATCCAATCTTTACAAGAAATGAACCACCCAACAACAATAGACCACCTCGTCCAAGAAAAAATCAACAACCTCGAGGTGGACAAAATCAATCAAATCATCGTGTTCATACAACTGAAGATCAAGGAACAAATGAAGAACTTTTAGTATCTTTTGTACTCGCTAATGCTCCAACATTGTTCCATACTATTGCAAACAAAATGTCTCCAAGATGGAAACATAATTGAATATCTTATGGAATAGTCTATCTAGCTTATATTAATAGAGGGTTTGACACTTACTTATTTAATATTTATGTTGAGGTTAGGACACCTCAAATTTTTCAAGTATGTGAAGATGTAAGATCCCCGATTTTCAATCTTTTCTGAAAATAAATAAAATAGTTTTTCATTATGAATTACTTTATTTTTTGGTGTAAAATGCTGCTTGTGCAATGTTGGGATATTTTAAAGTGAAAAGCCAGGTTGTTTTCATGCTTTACAAATGCTTGGTTCAAAAAAATTTCTTTTTGGAGAGTGTGTAAAGAAGATGTGAGATCCATGCGTCTAAGGTTATAAAAAAGAAATTGTAATCTTAATTGATTGCATAATCAAGAGTTTCATTAGAGTGGGTCTACATTGCCTCTTTTTTATCTCTTTGATTATATGACACACTTTTTTTGGTAATGTCAGATTGAATTACAAATGGGAAACCTCAAGGCGAGGAAAACCCATGGAAGTATTACAAATTGTAACACAGAAACAATCAAAGTAGAGATGGTAATGGCTAATAGGGAGCTCGTCCAAGTATTAGGCAACTTGAAGAGATTGTCTAAGAGATAAGTTGAAGAAAGAAACATGATCCACTTGGATCTGTTGAAACATGAGGGAATTCCGTACTCTCCACACTGTCCACAGTACCCAGAATCTAACCCAGCCAAAAAAGTATGCATATAACTCAAGCAAAGGCGGAAGCACTCCAAAGATCCAAAAAAATTTACCAAATTGTAAGCCAAGAAACACGAACGAAGAGCT
The DNA here is from genome assembly GCF_014529385.1 of Adiantum capillus-veneris. Classification (NCBI taxonomy): domain Eukaryota; kingdom Viridiplantae; phylum Streptophyta; class Polypodiopsida; order Polypodiales; family Pteridaceae; genus Adiantum; species Adiantum capillus-veneris. Next base: position 13,008,462 of record NC_140931.1, on the reverse strand, counting down.
AAAGAGATGCTATCCACAAATTGTCATGTACGAGAACAAGACCACAATAGATGTGGAATATTCTCAATGCCTGCACCACACCGAATGCATCGCGAAGAGGCCAATCTCCAAGAGTGCAATAATTTGCCAGTGGGAAGAACCCCAACAATACATCTCCACATAAACAATTCCTTTTTAGAGGTATCTTAGCATGCCACACTTTCATAACTTTACTCTACCACCAAGTAGCACTCCTATTCATATTCCATACCTTGTTACAATGTTCTTGGATACAGGAAGATGACTGCAAATGATAGTACACTTTCTTTGTAGTATGGAACCAATCGAAGAACCATCGTAGAGCCAATTGCAAATTTAATTGTCTATCAGCGGCGGGATGGGAGATATAGAATCGACCAACTCACCACAGAGGTAGAGTATGTTGCGGTTTCTAGTGCTAACAAGGAAGCTGTATGGTTAGCTCATCTAGTGGGAGATCTAAGAATTCATAAAAGTCTAGTGCTGCATTGTGATAGTTAGATTGTTATAGCACTAGCTAAGAACCTTGTGTTTCACTTGAAGTTGAAACACATAGAGGTCAGGTATCTTGTGATACAATATATATTGGCTAACAAATTCATCGAGCTAATCAAGGTCCACATGGTGATAGATGCTCTTACAAAGAGCTTAGCCTCATAGCAATGTGCACATTCCATTGAGATGATGGGTGTATAGTGAATTCGTAGGCATGCTTCACAATTGTACATGTTTGTACATACATAGGCCACTTGGGCTGCATTGGCCTTCAGGTGAGAGTTTGTTGGGATTTCAAGCCAATTAGGCTAGACACCCACTAACCCATGCAAGCCTATTTCCAAAAATTGGTATTAGAGCAGGTTGCGTCCTCCCAGGCTTAGTCGGCCAGCAGCTCTAGCACACACCTGCTCACTTTCTCTTATTTCTAATTCGGGCTCATTTCGGCCTCCATTTCCACTACAGACAGGTTTGCACAAGCAATTTCGTCATTTAGTGCAAAATTTTTGTTAGTGGCATTTTCTGCATAATAGGTCCCATATAGTCTACTGCGGGTTGTGCTATATAGCACGTGATGGTCTCACTCACTTTCTCCTCATTTCGGACAGTTTTCACATCAGATGCAGATATTTACCATGGCTGACAACAACACAGATGTATTCAAGATGTTTGCTTCTGAGGACAGGTTGGATGGGGACAATTACCCTATGTGGGCTTATATGATGCAACATGTTCTTGTGTCAAAGGGCGTCTAGAATATTGTGCAGGGCATTGATGTACGTTTCTGAGGATGTAGGCGATATTGAGGATGTTGCAGGTCTTGCTGCAAGGATTGCTGCTATTAGAGTTGTTTTGCCTACGACAGAACAAGCTCGTTGGGATGTAAAGGATGTGCAGCCTCATGCATTGATTATGGTGTCTGTGAAGTGCACCATTACTCCTCACATTCATTCAGCGAAATCTGCAAAACACACTTGGGATATTCTAGCAGGTCGTTATGCAAGCCGCAATGAGGCTAAAATTGATTTGTTGCGTAAAGAGCTAGAATCCAAGATTATGCACGAGGAAGATGATATGGACACTTTCCTTGCTGGTGTCAAGAATATCAATGAGCAACTTATTTATGCAGAGGAAGTCATTTCAGATAGTTCCCTTGTGCAAACTCTTCTTGATGCCTTACCAGATTCATACCAGACTTTTGCTAGTACGTGGAGACTTATGACCCAAGGAAATCCTAAAGTTGTCAAGTTTGATGCATTATGCACATTGCTATTGCAAGAGTCACTTTCCAAAAAATCCACGACTAGGCAGCATGCAGTTGAACATGCTTTTATTGCTTCTCAAGGAAAGGGTGGTAACAGCAATGCAGCCACTTTTTATGGTTCTGCTGCGAGTGGCAAAACTTCTATTCCTAATGCTTCTGCTAGCAGCAATTCATCTGAAAATTCTGGTGATAAGGGCAAAAAAAAGATGCGTTGCCATTATTGAAAAGCTAATGATCACTTGATCAAGCAGTGTCCTAAGTTGAAGGCCAAAGAGGCTAAGAAGAAAGAGGGTGGTTCCAGTGCAAATGATGGCTCCACTACAAATGCAGCCATTGTTGAGTCTTCTGTGAAAGGAGAGTGTGATGTTGATATTGATGCAAAATGGGCTTTTAGTGCAGAGTGCACTTACAATCCTGATGTCCATGATGCATGCATGTCACTTGCTATAGATTCACATGTGTGGTATTTCGACAGTGGTGCTACAAAGCACATTACCTCCCATCGTGAATTGTTCACCTCTCTTGAGTCTGTCCCTCATGGGAATTCAGTCACTTGTGCCAACAATGCCTCTTATCCGGTTCAGGGAGTTGGAAAGATTGTGCTTACTGCTACAAATGGCAGTTCTTTCACACTTGTTGATACACTTTATGTACCTGGGATCAAGAAGAATCTTTTGTCTGTATCTGCACTTGCTAGACTTGGACTTGTAGTCAAATTTGTGGATGACAGATGTACAGTTCATGATCTCAGTTTCGGTGATGAAATTGTTGCATCTCGCCTTTTGTGTCGTGGGCTGTATAAGCTCACTTTGTATGACAAATGTGGATAAACGTTTGCAAATGCAATTGCAGATTCAAGGGTTGTTTTAGATGCAAATTGTGGCATGCACTTTTTGGGCATCTTAATTTTGCCAGTTTGCTACGTTTGCAGAAATCTAATATGGTTGCTTCTTTGCCGCCTCTTGAAGCACTTGTCAAACATGTTTGTGAAGGCTGTATTTTGGGTAAGATGCAACGTTCTAAGTTTCGAATGGATGGTTCAGTTAGCGCCACATGCAAGTTGCAAATTGTGAATAGTGAAGTTTGTGGGCCCATGCAAACTCCGTCCTTGGGCAATTACCTTTACTTCATGACTTTCATTGATAATTACTCCAAACATGCATGGGTATTTCTGCTTAAAGAAAAGTTCGAAGTATTTATCTGCTTCAAAAAATTTCTGACTATGACTGAAAATGTATCAAAATGCACTCTGGGCACCCTCCGTTCCGGTTGAGGGGGGGAGTATATGTCTCATAAATTTAATGCATCTTTGGCTAGTCGTGGGATAAAACACCAATATACAGTGCCTTATACACCTCAGCAAAATGGTGTTGCTAAGAGGAAAAATAGGTCACTTACGGAAATGGCACTATGTATGGTCAAAAGTCAAGCTTTGCCACATCCTTTTTGGTTTGAGGCCATCATGTGTGCCACTTATGTACTTAACAGGTGTCCTACAAAAGCCGTGCAGTCTATTACTCCATATGAAGTGTGGCATGATAGAAAACCTTCTATTGAGCACATGCGTGTTTTTAGATGTTTGGCATATGCTTTGGTGCCACAAACACAGCGCAAAAAATTGGATGATAAGTCTGTCAAATGTATTTTTATTGGCTACAGTGCGGAAAGCAAAGGTTACAGGTTATGTCATCCATAAACAAAGCGTATTCTGGTTTCACGGGATGTAGTGTTTGTGGAAGATTCTCTTTAGCCCTTGTTGTCATGTACTAGAGACAGTAATGAAAGCTCACAGGATATTTATGACACTTTCTTGCCTCTTTTCAGTGGTGGAAGTTCGAATGTAAATTCCAATGAGGCAAAGTACAGCCTATGGGGGTTTCCAAAAATGTTACTGATCAGCCTATTGATGCAGATGTACATAATGTACTTGATGAGGAAAGGGCTGAAAATGAGCAGGCTAGAGGTATGCCAAAATGGTTGGTGTTAAGTATAGAGCCTGATTTACCCTTGTAATTTTATGTGGTAAAAGCGCACATTTGTAAGGCCCCCATTATGAGGAGAAGCCATCGTGCGTGAAGGAAAATCACTCACCGGAAACCAAAATTTTAACGGACAAGAATCAGGGGCAACTTTAGGGGCCTCGGGGGCGGAGGCCCTCGAGACTTTTTTTTCCCCTCGCCGGAATATTATGGCCGGATGGCGGCCGAAAAGTGGTCGGAAAACAACCGGTCGGTTGGCCGGTGGCCGAATTCAAAAGCGGACTTGTCTTCTCAAGGGCGGCCACACATGGGCGGACTGGAGGGTCCGATTTGGACTTATTCGCACAAGGGCGGCTACACATGGCTGCCTCTCATAAGAGAGGGCAGCCCTTTTGGCCTATAAAAGGAGGCCATTTCTACACACATTTTATAGTGTGAAGTTGATGCAACAAGGTGAGTGTGAGGTGGTGAGAGTGAAGCAAGGCGGGAGCTCTATTAAGGGTTTAATCCCTTTGTAAACTACTTCTTCTTCTGAAGTGCTAAAGCCATTGAGTGGCTTCTTTTCCGTGGACGTAGCCCACATTGGGTGAACCACGTATATCGTGTGTACTCTCTCTCTCTCTCTCTCTCTCTCTCTCTCTCTCTCTCTCTCTCTCTCTCTCTCTCTCCTCTACTCTATAATCTCTTGTGTGTGAAATCTATCTCTCTCCATTAAGTAATCTACTCAAAAATCTATTTAGCTACGTCTTATTTCCTAACAACTGGTATCAGAGCAAGGTTTTCTCGTAGCTAAATTATCTCGAGGAAAGGATTTCTTGAATTGAGTGGGAGTTATGGCGGAGGAAGGGAAGCTCAAGATTGAGAAGTTCAATGGCAAAAACTACCAACATTGGAAGATGTAGATTGAAGACTATCTCTACCAGAAGGACCTCTATTTGCCACTAGGCGGTCTTGCGAAGAAGCCCGCAACAATGGCAGATGAAGCATGGATTGTCCTTGATCGAAAGGCACTGGGAACAATCCGGTTAATCTTGGCATCAACGGTGGCCTTCAATGTTTCAGAGATGAAGACCACGGAGGACTTGATAAAGTCACTTGACTACTTCTACGAGAAACCATTAGCATCCAATAAGGTATTTCTTATGAAGCGCTTGTTCAATCTAAAGATGGTAGAGAATGGTTCAGTTGCAGAACACCTAAATGACTTTAACACAAACATAAGTCAACTTCGATCGGTGAAAATCAATTTCGATGACGAAGTGCAAGCTCTCCTTATACTATCATCTCTATCGGATAGTTGGGACAACCTTGTGATGGCTGTAAGTAATTCTATCTCTAGTACAAATACTCTTAAGTTTGATGATGCTGTGGGTGTTCTCCTAAGCGAGGAAATACGAAGGAGAAGCACAGAAGAATCATCAAGTGCTGCATTGTCAGTGGAAACAAGAGGAAGGCCTAAGGAGAGGTTCAAAAGCCAAAAGGGTCGTGATCGCTCAAGACGGAGCAAGTCACGCACAAAGTCAGTTCTTGAATGTTGGAACTGCGGCAAGAAGGGCCACGTCAAGAAGGATTGCTGGTCCAAGAAGAAGAAGGAGACTGAGTCTCAAGACAAAAAGCCAACATCACAGGCCAATGTGGCAGGTAAAGTAGAGCAAGATGCTCTAATTCTCTCATTAGATAATGTGTCTAATTCCTGGATAGTAGATTCCGGGGCTTCATTCCATGCGACACCACACAAGCAACATTTCCAAGATTACACCAAAGGTAATTTTGGGTATGTATACTTGGGAGATGATGAAGCTTGTGAGATTGTCGGCAAAGGTACAGTTTCTGTCAAAACTGCTAACGGAAATGAATGGAAGCTTAAAGATGTTAGGCATGTTCCTTCTCTTCGCAAAAATTTGATCTCTACAGGAAAATTGGACGATGAAGGTCACAACATTGCATTCCGAAACAAACAGTGGAAGATCTCAAAGGGATCTTTGGTGGTTGCCAAGGGAGAAAAGGTCGGTACACTTTACTTGTGTACTGTTAGCACGCAACCTTTAGCTTGTGCAGCAACTACAAAAGTTGATAGTGCAGTGTGGCACTATCGACTTGGGCATATGAGTGCCAAAGGAATGCAAATCCTTCAAACAAAGAAGCTTCTACCAAGTTTGAAAGAAGTGGACTTAGAGTTCTGTGAAGATTGTGTTTATGGTAAACAAAAGAGGGTAAAATTTCAAAAATCAGGAAATGAAAGAAAAAATAAAAAACTTGAGTTGGTTCATTGAGATGTTTGGGGCCCTGCAAGTACACCATCACTTGGTGGCTCATTGTACTATGTAACATTCATAGACGATGCGACTAGAAAAACATGGGTTTATGTCATGAAGAATGAATCTGATGTATTTTCCATATTTCAAAGGTGGAAAGACTTTGTGGATAATGAAACACGTACCAAGGTTAAATGCCTCACATCCGACAATGGAGGTGAATATTGCAGCCAAGCTTTTGAAAGCTTTTGTGCTAGCAATGGCATTCGGAGGCAAAGGACAACCCCAAGGACACCTCAACAAAATGGGATTTCGGAAAGGATGAACAAGGCAATCATGGAGCGAGCACGAAGCATGCGGCTACATGCAGGCCTACCGCTTGAGCTTTGGGCGGAAGCTGTAAGTACGTCTATGTACTTAATCAACCGGTCACCCTCAACGGCATTGGATGGGGGAGTTCCAGAAGAGGCATGGACAGGTAAACCGGTGAATTATGCATTTCTCAAAGTGTTTGGGTGTGAGGCTTTCATGCACATAGATAGAAGCCTAAGATCAGAGCTAGATGCAAAGTCCAAAAAGTGTTTCTTCATTGGCTATGGAGAAGGTGACTTTGGGCATCGCCTATGGAATCCTGAAGATGGTAAAATCTTAAGGAGTAGGGATGTAATTTTTAACGAACAAAATATGTACAAAGATTACTTGGAAAGAAAACAAACAAAAGAAACAGGTGATGAGTACATGGAGCTTGAGGACGGTGAAGACTCAAGGACTGCAAACGGTGACAATGTGCAACAACGTCAACCAAATGAGGAGCCTCAACCTATTCCCCAAAGATCTACAAGAGCAAGTAGACCTCCAGAAAGGTTTGTTCCTTCCTTCAACCATCTCTTGATCTCAGATTCTGGAGAGCCGGAATCATACGAAGAAGCTATGCAACATGAATCCAAAGAAGAATGGACGAAGAGCATGCAAGTGGAGATGGACTCACTACATCGCAACCAAACATGGGAGTTGGTTGAGTTGCCTAAAGGTAAGCGGGCACTTCAAAACAAATGGGTGTACAAGCTGAAGGAAGAAGAAGGTGGGAAGAAAAGGTACAAGTCTAGGCTTGTGGTAAAAGGGTTTTCTCAAAAGAAAGGTATTGACTTCAATGAAATATTTTCTCATGTTGTAAAAATGAACTCAATTAGGCTTGTCTTAAGCCTTGTGGCTGCTCATGATTTAAATCTCGAGCAAATGGATGTAAATACGGCATTCCCTCACGGTGACTTAGAGGAGGAAATCTACATGCTTCAACCAAAGGGGTATGAAGTAAAAGGTAAGGAGAAAATGGTTTGCATATTAAAGAAGAGCTTGTATGGTTTAAAGCAAGCATCAAGACAATGGTACTTGAAGTTTGATCGATGGATGTTGGATCATGGATTCACAAGATACAACTCGGATCATTGCGTCTACACGAAGAATTTGGGAGATGGGAAGTTCATCATCCTAATGTTGTATGTTGATGACATGCTGATTACAAGTGCTAACATGCAGGACATCAAAGACCTAAAAGAGGAGCTTTCTAAATCTTTTTCAATGAAAGATTTAGGTGCTGCAAAGAGGATACTTGGTATGAAAATATCAAGGGATAGGACGAAGAAGACAATAAAGCTATCTCAAGAAGATTACATCAAGAAGGTACTAGAAAGGTTTGCAATGCAAAATGCAAAACCAGTTTCTACACCTTTGGCTGGTCATTTTAAACTAACGAAGGATATGTGTCCAAAGACACAAGAGGAGATAGCCTATATGTCTAAAGTTCCATATGCTACAGCGGTAGATTCTCTAATGTATGCTATGGTCTGGACAAGGCAAGACATTGCACATGCAATGGGAGTTGTGAGTAGGTTCATGGACAACCCAGGTAAAGAGCATTGGCAAGCTGTGAAGTGGATACTTAGGTATCTAAAAGGGACAACAACAAATGCTTTGTATTTTGGAGGAACTGATATTTTTCTAGAAGGGTATGCTGATGCAGATATGGCAGGTGACAAAGATACTCGAAGGAGCACTACTGGCTATGTGTTCATGGTTGGACGCACAGCAGTAAGCTGGGCTTCAAAGCTGCAGAAAGTGGTTTCACTTTCTACTACGGAAGCAGAGTATGTAGCAATGACGGAGGCAAGCAAAGAAATTTTGTGGCTTCACAGATTCTTAGAAGAGCTTGGATTCAAACAAGACAATTGTGTCTTGTACAGTGATAGCCAAAGCGCTATCCATCTTACGAATAACTCAGCCTTTCATTCAAGGACAAAGCACATTGAGGTGAGATATCACTTCATACGCACTCTTTTGGAAGAGGGACAACTAAAGCTAGGAAAGGTGCATACAAGTGAAAATCCTGCAGACATATTTACAAAGGTGGTCAACAAGGAGAAGTTGAGCTTTTGCTCATCTTCAATCGTCATTCAAGGATAAGAAGCCAGAATGGAAAGCAGTCACAGGTTTGGTTTGGAGATCAGTCTCCAAGTGGGAGATTGTTAAGTATAGAGCCTGATTTACCCTTGTAATTTTCTGTGGTAAAAGCGCACATTTGTAAGGCCCCCATTATGAGGAGACGCCATCATGCGTGAAGGAAAATCACTCACCGAAAACCAAAATTTTCACGGACAAGAATCAGGGGCAACTTTAGGGGCCTCGGGGACGGAGGTCCCCGAGACTTTTTTTTTTCCCTCACTGGAATATTCTGGCCGGACGGTGGCCGGAAAGTGGTTGGAAAACAACCGGTCGGTTGGCCGGTGGCCGGTGGTCGGAAGTCAATGGCCGGTGGCCGAATTCAAAAGCGGACTTGTCTTCTCAAGGGCGGCCACACATGGGCGGATTGGAGGGTACGATTTGGACTTATTCGCACAAGGGCAGCTACACATGGCTGCCTCTCATAAGAGAGGGCAGCCCTTTTGGCCTATAAAAGGAGGCCATTTCTACACACATTTTATAGTGTGAAGCTGATGCAACAAGGTGAGTGTGAGGTGGTGAGAGTGAAGCAAGGCGGGAGCTCTATTAAGGGTTTAATCCCTTTGTAAACTACTTCTTCTTCTGAAGTGCTAAAGCCATTGAGTGGCTGCTTTTCCGTGGACGTAGCCCACATTGAGTGAACCACGTATATCGTGTGTACTCTCTCTCTCTCTCTCTCTCTCTCTCTCTCTCTCTCTCTCTCTCTCTCTCTCTCTCTCTCTCTCTCTCTCTCTCTCTCTCTCTCTACTCTACTCTATAATCTCTTGTGTGTGAAATCTATCTCTCTCCATTAAGTAATCTACTAAAAAATCTATTTAGCTACGTCTTATTTCCTAACAGTTGGTGCATACATTGCGTGACAGTAAATTGGATGCACCTTTGTCTAGTCGTACTCGTTCAGGCTCTCACCATGCATCTTATGCATCAAATTGTTATGCTTTGCTGTGTCTAGCTTACATGCCTCTATCTTTTTTATGAAGCACAGAATTTAGAAAATTGGATGGCTGCCATGCAATCAGAATATGATGCACTTATAGAAAATGACACATGGACTTTATGTGATTTGCCTCCTGGAAAAGAGGCCATTGGTACGAAGTGGGTTTACCAGTTGAAACGCAAGCCGGATGGTGAGATCGATCGCCATGAGGCTCCACTTGTTGCAAATGGTTATGCACAGCAAAAAGGCATAGATTATGAAGATACTTTTGCTCCCACTTGTCGTATGACTACTGTTTGTTTTCTATGTGCATTGGCAGCTCATTTTGGTTGGGATGTATGTCAATCAAACATTGTTACTGCTTTCTTGAATGGTGACATATTTGAGGAAGTTTATGTAACGCATCCTTTTGTCAAGAAAGGACAAGAGGACAAAGTGTGCAGATGTAAGAAGGTTTTGTATGGGTTGAAGCAATCTCCTCGTGCTTGGTGTGAGAAAGCTGACACTCATTTGGTCAAACGAGGCTTTTGTAACTGTCCAACAGAAATCACATTGTATGTAAAGTGTGAGGGTGATGTACTTCTCATTATGGTTCTTTATGTAGATGATTTGCTGATCACTAGACCAAATGAGAGACATATTGCTGAATTTAAGGTTGATTTGAATGCTACTTTCAAGATGAAAGATTTGGGGCTATTGCATCATTACTTGGGTATACAGTTTAAGCAGTGTGATGGTGGTATTGCCTTGTGTCAAAAATGTTACATAGAGACATTGCTATGTAATTTTGGACTTAAGGATTGCAAACCTATTGCCACTCCCATGGAAACAGGTTTGAAATTGAGTCTTCATGACGCTGGTGATCCTGTTGATGTCACTCTTTACCAAACTGTTGTTGGATTCCTCATTTATGTATGCAACACGAGGCTGCAGTTTCACAGGTTAGCAGATTTATGCATAGCCCAGGGTCTAAGCATTGGTAGGCTATCAAGAGGATTTTTTGCTACCTTAGTGGCACTTGACATCTTGGCTTGTTTTATCCCAAGGGGGGATCATGACCACCAGACTTACATGCTTTTTCGGACTCAGATTGGGCTGGTTGTTTTGACAAGCGAGTATCCACAAGTGATTTTTGTTTCATGCTTGGCAGTTCATGTATATCATGGTTGAGCAAGAAGCAACCTACTGTGACCACTTCTAGTTGTGAGGCTTAGTACAGGGCAGTATTCACAGCTACGGTTGAGTGTGTATGGTTCAGACGTCTTATGACTGTTTTGGGTGTTGGACAGGACACTGCCAACACTATCTACATTGACAGTCAGAGCGCATTGGCAGTTGCGAGGAACCCAAGTTTTCATGCTCGCACAAAGCACATTGAGGTGCATTACCACTATATCAGGGAGAGGCTCTCAGCAAGAGGGATCAGCTTGGCTTATGTGCCAACACAGGACAACCTTGCAGATCTTTTCACAAAGGCATTGTCTGGTGAGAAGCTCAAAGCTTTTCGCAAAGCTTTGGGCTTACTCCCCTTTGGGGATTGATCGTGTCTTCAGGGCATGGCACTTCCCTTTACTCATGTGCCAGCTCTCGTTCACCGCATCACTCCAGGGGGGGATTTGTTACCATATACATGTGGTAGTGATGTGTGTGAACACAATAGGACCCCTGGGGCATTTTTTCCCTCTTTAGGAGGTTTTTTCCCCCGTCCATTGTTTATACGCCCATCCCCCTAGGGCTATCCATCTTTCCATTGCACACTAAGAAACACACTCTTAGTTGTGTGCCTTGAGCTTCCTTTGTCTTCTCCAAGCTGTGTGCGTTTCTCTGCAACCCTACTTCCAACAATTCAAGCACATTAATTATGAAAGATTGTACCCAAAAAACACAAAATTCTATTTAAATTTTGACCTAATTGATGATGCCAAAAATAGGGAATCAATTTCGGAATTGTGATATGAGGAGAGAGATTAAACTAGAGTGGTGCTCCCTAATCAAGCACAAAACCTAATGTAAATACTCTACCAAGGGTAGCAACTCAAGGTATGCACCAAGAGCATGCCCAAAGACTCAAATAATTGGCAAACAATTAGTATTAAGCTATATGTCTATGCAAAGAGACTTGATTCAATCTTGTGAGCAAGAAGGAGACTCACATAATCTAGCATAGAGAGTGTTAGGTGGGGGCTATGGTGGATGGAGCCAGATGGGAACCATGGCTGTAGGGTGTGCAGAGGAAGAATGAACGAGAGAGAGAGAGAGAGAGAGAGAGAGAGAGAGAGAGAGAGAGAGCATAGATCAACAACACAAATTATAATGTTGCATATTTGATTAAAATATATTACATATATATATATATATATATATATATATATATATATATATATATATATATATATATATATATATATATATATATATATATAGAGAGAGAGAGAGAGAGAGAGAGAGAGAGAGAGAGAGAGAGTTGAAATTTCCCATGCAAACTCCACTTAGAAGTGGTTTGTAACTACATGGCTGAAGAGAATGATCCCAAGGGTGACCAAACTAGGGATTGAAACCCAACAACCCCCCCTCAAGCTCAAACCACTGACAATAGAATTGGTATAGACCACGGCAGAGTTCAATCACCTAAAACTATGAGTAGAAGCCCCCCCTCCCCCCCGGATAACAACATAGGTGTATGTGTGTGCACTTCCATTAGACAACAATCAAAGGAAGACAACAAGAACTCAATCAAACATAAATGGGAGGTCTTACCACTTTGTATGTGTGGCAGTGTCTATAATCCGTACATTTTTCTTTTTGGGCACGACAACAACTAACAACTGATAAGCTAAAAGAAGGCTTTGATTGAAAAGTACATGATTGTGTTGACAATAGACAAAAAACTTCTATGACACTAAACATATAAAAATAGTTTGTGGACTCAGCATGTGTTGATTGACCAGGCTCGTTGTAGCTTTGATTGACTAGCTTGTTATAGAAAACCGTCAATTTTGACACACTTGACCTTTTGTAGGAGCAGGAGCCATCCAAAATTGTTGATGGGTACACTGGAATATTGATACATATAGAAAGTGCATAGGTTCCATTGAAAAAAATATTTTGTACCTTGTACGAACCTGTCCACTTCTTCTTGAATTTTTGTTGAAATGTTCTTGGGTATGATCTTTGCCCAGTGTTTTTGAAGTTCCTTTGGACTTCATGTATTGCAGTCGGTGCCACTATCCTAACTGTTAGTGATGATAATCTAACTGGGCACTCTTCCCGCTTATGTCCCCTACACTCACAATAATCACACTTGATGCAATTGTTGGTTGTATGATTACTCTCTCAACAATGGATACACCATACTTCCCCTCTAGTAGGCATTCTGCATCTCACAACTGTCATCTCCTCTACTTGTTTTTTGAGCCTTTTGAACTCATTTTCCTAGACCTTGGTTTTGGGGCGTTTACTTGCAGATTCTTCGTCTGAACTGTTGGTGTCCTCTAAATTTCCAGAGTCACTCAAAGCTAGTGTCTCTCTTTTGTATTTTAGTCCCTTTCCTTTCCATTTTTACTGCTCTTTGCATGAGCTCCTCAAAACTGCACGTGGGGTTGGTAATCTTTGATTTTGCACTCTTTTTAAGGAGGTTCCATCGAAGAACCAAGCCCTGAGACTTCTGTGCCCCGGTGGTGAAAATAGGTGTCTGGCGAGGTCATTGATCTCTTCCACAAATTACCTAACACTGGTCTTCTTTTGTTTGATCTTTCCTAACTCATTGAGAAGCTCTTTCCTAACTGGTTGAGTAGCTCTTTGTCAATTCTTTTGTCCTTAAATCATTGAACAAAGGCCTTGGACATGAACTTGTATGTTGGTAATTGCTCTGGTAGGTAGTTGAAGTACCATGTTTGGGTTGCCCCTCTCAACGTTTGTGGAAAGCGTATTGTGAAATATAATCTAGGCAGTTCTCTAAGGTTAGCCCAGCTCTCAAAAGCCTAGATGTGCACTTGTGGTTCTCTTCCTTTATTCCCCTTGTATTCATGCATTTTTAGCTTGATGTATTTGGGACCTTGTCAAGCCATGTTTCCTATTGGGGCCACTAATTGCCTTCTAGACACGTTTGATTGACTCTCTAGTTGTTGTTCATTTGTTTTCCTCTTTGGTGGTGGTCCATCATTTTCCTCCCCTACCTCAAGTTTGGAGTGACCTTCTTGATCAAACGCAACCATATCCAATTCCCCAAATTTTGCTTTTTCTTGTGTCTACCCACTTTCTTTCTTTTTGCTACATTACGTGGGCGTGCCCCCTCACCTGTTAGTCCTCCATAATTGAAACTCCTTTCTTATAGTTCCCTAGCAGGATTGCAAATGTTGTTCCTAAAGTGTACAACACCCTTAAATACTTTTAAAGGATAGGGTTATTCAACTCTGGCTATAGTCCCGACTATGCTAGCACTAGACACACAAGTGACAAAAACCATTCGTGAGATGTACACCAAAAGACCAACAAATCAATTGCTCATTCATAATTATAAAAAATAAATGTGTACTAACACAACACCACCTAGCATTCGGGTATCCGCTTCCTTTTATCTTGCCCACAATGCCCGTTGTGATTCTTGAATGTTGCTTCTTGATTCTAATTGCCCGCAGTTGTCGGTTGCTCTTTTTGGATTCTCACCTCTACGAATCCCCTCCCCTTGATTCTATAACTTCTTGAGGGACTTGGAAAAGCAAATATTTTTACAAAGATAAACCTTTGTTGTGCCTACAATCTTATCAAGATAAAGGAAGGAGATGAATGGAAAGAATCTTTCTGCATGAGGTATGGCCCAAATGTGTTGTCATGTCATTTGGTCTCACAAATGCTCTAGCAATTTTTCAACGCTTAATGAATGCTATCTTCCGTGAGCATCTAGATGATTTTGTGGTGATCTATCTTGATATTTTCTAAGAATCAAGAGAAGCATGAGCAACATATATGAATAGTTGTGAATAAATTTCGAGAGACATACTTGTATGCAAAGTTAGAGAAGTGCTCGTTTCATCAATCAAAAGTGGAGTTTTTGGGGTATATTATTTCAAAGAAGGGGATCTCTATGGACTGAAAAAAGGTGCAAACCATTCTTGATTGGGAAACACCCATGTTGATGAGAGATTTCCAATGCTTCTTAGATTTCACAATTTTTTTATCAAGAACTACTCCAAGATTGTCACTTCCATTGACAAAATTAACATGGAAGAGCAAGTTTGCTTGGGATTCAGAGGCTGAGAAAGCTTTTCAAACCCTCAAGATGGCTTTCATAAACCACCCCCTTTCTGATTCGTGCAGATCCTACAAAGACTTTCATCCTAGAGATAGATGCTTCAGATCAACCCTTTGAGCTATTCTATCCCAAGTAGGTGATGATGGTCAAGTACATCTTGTGGCTTTCCATTCTCAAAACTACTTAGTTTACAGAAATAAATTATGAAATCCATGACAAAGAGCTCCTAGAGATTATTGACTCTTTTAAAACTTACGGTCGCCTACTTGAAGGAGCTTCTCATAAGATCACAATCTATACAGATCACAGGTATTTGGAGTACTTCATGTCATCATGTGCTTGAATCATGGCACACTTCATTCCAACCACCAAAGCCATCACCAGACAAAATACGGCCAAACTCTTCCCACAACATATCTATCATTGTCATGGCTTACTCGATGACATTGTGTCGGATGGAGGGAGCCTTGTTGTGCATCATGTGTGAGCCATTGAGGCTGAAAACACAACATGTGTGCATGTAAGGTCCCGGATGGAGATAGGTGTGTCACTCATCTCAGTGAAACTCGCACTACAATGAAGAGGATCTCGCTGCCACTGCTCAACCGCCTCGTTGCTACCGTATCGCCGCTTGCTTGTGTTGGATTGCGTGCACGTACACACACACACACACACACACACACACACACTATCTCTATCACACTCACACACAAGAAGAGATAGGACATGAGAGGAGGAGAGCAAGAGCAAAACCATACATTCGAGAATAAGCAAAAGTTAGGGTTACATACTGTTGGGGTATAGGCGCCTCTGCCTTGCCCGGCCGCCCAGAGTCTGGGCGCCCACTGACTTGTATACCTTATACATAGCATAAGTGTATAGGGGGTTGCTCACTCTTTGAGTCTCCCCACCCACATCGTGTGTGTGTCTCCTTCTCTCTCTCTCTCACTCTCAGTCTGTGGTGCTCCCCGATCCCTTTCAATTGGTATCAGAGTGTAGGTGCGGAGGGAGCGCGTGTGTGCACAGTCACGACGACAGCGGAGAGACAGTTTCATTCCCGAAATCGTGTCCGCGCACGCGCACTTTCAAGAGTGCAAACAGGGTTTCGACTTCGGCATCGGAAAATTCATCTTTTCGAGAGTGTTTCCACCAGGTGCCCTGGCGTTTTACCCCCCTTTCGAAGCCATTCGAGCCATCAAAAACTTCATTCGAGCTACGGTTGAGGAGTTGCATTTTTCAGCCCTCTTTTGGCAGTTTATGCTGCGTTTTTGGGTCAAAACGGAGGTTTTTGGCATAGCTTTCACACCCGGACTCGGATACATGTGATCCAGGAGTCTACCTTGGGGTTTTGGCACGCTCCGGACACGCTCGTCATATCAGAATTTTAAAATTCTGAATGCTGAATTTTTTGCAGCAGCAGTTGTTTATTGTGTGTCGAGGATTCCACACATGGTTTGCTCTCAGATGTGAGAGTGATATTTGTTGCAAGTTTCCTCACAGGTGGGAGGATACGATGTATGTCTTATGTGGTTTGATGCTCAGGGAGACTAATGTGATTGCATTTTGAGCTCGGCAATGTATGCCTCGAGCATGTTTTTTGGCAGTCACAGGTAGATCAGATATTTGTGTACTAGATTTGCAGGTGTTTGCAATGATGTATGCAAAGTGTGGAGATTGGTGCATGCATTTGGAGTGCGGTTTGATGCGCTTTGGTTGCTCATGGTTTTGAGCGTGCAGTCAGTTTGGTTACTGGTTTTGTGGCCATTTTACTAACAAAACTCTGGCGAAATTTTCCCAGGAGTTTTATGCGTATCATTTATGCGATCTAGGTAGAGATTGCGGGTTGCACTCAGCATTTGCGTGCGGTGTTCTCTGCAGGTGGGAGATTTGTGCATGTGTATGCATCGATACCGCACAGTGTGGGCTTGGTGATTAGCTCACGGGTTTGACAGGCGTACAGTTATCTTGGCACACTCACAGGAGTGAGTATTGTGATGTATGCTTGTGTGGCTACGAGCTAGGTAGCCGGATTCGAGCACTTATGGCTTGAGGTTTTTCAGTAGGTTTCAGCTACAGGTTTACAAGTTTACAGCCAGGTTTGAGGGCTTATTTGGGCGCTGAATTTTCAGCCATTGTTTCCTCTTTGCAGGTGTCCATGTATGGCTCAGTTGTAGGCTAATTTGGGACACATTTGTGACTTGTTTATGCAGCTGTTTAAGAGCTGAATTTTGGGGCTGATTTGCAGCCATATCTTACAGCCATATTTGCAGACTTTTGTTGATGCGATTCGAGCCAGTTTAGGGCTGATTTGGTTGACATTTGCTACTCATTGTTGGTTGCTCTTTTGCGAGTATTATGGCTGATTTTTCATTTGACTTCCAGCGTTATGGTCTGACACAGTTTGATGGTGTAGATTTTGTTGCTTGGAAGGAACATATGCTTGTTGCATTGGCGGATTTGGGGCAGGATAAACCCTTGCGTGGTTTATCGGCGAAGCCCAATTCTATGCGTGATGATGATTGGCAGGATCTTGATGAGTTAGCCATGTCTACGATTTGTTTGCATCTGGTTGAGTCTGTTTACTGGCAGGTCTCGAGGGAGACTACAACTCATGCTTTATGGCAGAGTTTACATGCTATGTACGCGACATCCATGTCTACAGGGAAGTCTAGTCCCACTTCTATGTCCATGGGAGAGATTGGTCCCACACGCAAGTCTCGACGGCATAGAGACTTGACATGTTGGCATTGTGGACATAGAGGGCACATTAGGCGTCGATGTTTCAGGCGTTTGAGACAACGGAGGCGACAGATGCGTGATGCAGATTTGGGCATGACAGATGCTAGTGAGATCAGTACGGTGGTTACTGAGTATGCTTGTGACGGCGATGTCACATTTACATCTAGCTTGTCTTCAGACGATCTTATATCTACGGATTGCATATCGGATTGCACATTGTCTTCACATTGGTTACTAGATTCAGATGCTACTTTTCATGTCACGTCGCATCGTGAGTGGTTTAGCACGTTTTCTAGTGGGAGACTTGGTTGTGTGCACATGGCTGATGGTGCTATGTATGACATTGAGGGTACAGGAGACATATGTTTGTCCTTGCCCAATGGTATGAGATTTACCCTGCGTCATGTGCGTTATGTGCCAGATCTGAGACGGGTCAGACAGTTACGGGATAGTGGATGTCGGGTATCGCCAGGAGTGGTACAGGTTACCCATTGCATGTGGATCACGAGAGAGACGGTGTTGTCTCTGTGATCATGCAGCCAGGTAGAGAACGAGAGAGCAGGCGAGTCTCTTTTGCTCATGGGTTGCAGGATGCTTTGCATGGAGTGTAGAGTAGTGAGCTCGTTGTGCACACAGTTGGGGCACGACTTGAGCAGTCACACAGAGAGGTGACAGAGTCAGACATGCATGCTTTGCTAGTGACTGAGCAAAGCAGAGAGTCAGTTGTGCAAGATACTTCTATGCACGATAGACAGGTAGAGCGGTCTTGCTCTAGTGAGTCACGACAGGAGGACGTTGTGCAAGAGTCTATGCATACGGAGTTAGAGCATGAGAGCTCTAGTGAGTCATAGCAGATTCAGTGGTCATGTTTGTAGTGGATGATTACAGAGGAGACTAAGATGTCAGCGATTATGCAGTCATTCCTTTCTATGCTCGACAGTGAGCATGGGGATATAGTTGTGCAGGATATGTCTTCCAGCAGACACCTAGAGCAACTGGTTTGCTCTGAGGTTGCACGACAGGTTGATGCGTCTTTTGTGGACAGTCAGGAGATGCATGTGGCTGACACGCCTTGTCAGTCAGAGATGCCTATTTCCAGGGATATATATGTTGATGTATGCTCCGTAGAGCTAGTAGGGCCCGCTAGCATTGCATCGGCATTCGGTGGTCTCATGTATGAGATGTTGATCTTGAGACCGGATATCGCAGCTGCAGTGGGAGCATTTGCAGTTGGGGTTGTCAGTCGTTTGTTGACCGATGATGGCATAGTGCACGAGGGAGATCTGCAGGTATTGCGTACATACTTGCAGTACATGTGCGGTACGTCTGGTGGTGTATGGACTTACACAGGAGCAGGACAGCCGGATGCACACGATCACAGCCAGCCAGTGGGCATCGGTTGAGAGCGGTTTTCTCTCACCTTTTGTAGTATTTAGACTAGGTTCCCTTGCTTGAAGGCACAATCGCCTTTAAGTGGGAGGTTGTTGGGGTATAGGCGCCTGTGCCTTGCCCGGACGCCCAGAGTCTAGGCGCCCACTGACTTGTATACCTTATACATAGCATAAGTGTATAGGGGGTTTCTCACTCTTTGAGTCTCCCCACCCAGATCGTGTGTGTGTCTCCTTCTCTCTCTCTCACTCTCAGTCTGTGGTGCTCCCCGATCCCCTTCACATACCACTTATGTGAGTCGTCCCATCCACATATGGACGCCCACACTTGGCCAACATTCCAACATGTTCTCTCTCTCTCTCTCTCTCTCTCTCTCTCTCTCTACTAAATCTGATGTATGCCTATCATCATCTATCACCCATGAATAAACATGTGGAATCGACAAGCTTAGCCCATGACTCAATATAAATAAGTGAGAATGCTGCTTGAAGTGAACACGTTGTTTGCAATTGAGGCCCTCAATTTGTCTCTAGATTTTGGAAAAGCCTTTTCAAGTTACTTAGGAGTACAAATAAACCTCTCACCAGCCAATCACCCACAAACTGATGACAAACAGAGAGAGTAAATCAAGTCCTCAAGCAATGTCTACGTTGTCCAATCAATTATCATGAAGATAATTTTCTTACAGTAACATTGTTCATGATTCTATTTGCCACACCCCATTCGTTTCAAACCATGGTGAGGATCCCAAAATGGATAAACATGTGAATCATCATGGGAAGAATCTAGCCACTATAAACCTTGCTCTTTAGTTGTCCAAAATTCATGAGGATTTAAGAATGCACATAAAAGAAGCTCTAGAGAAATACAAGAGTAATGCTAACAAGCATGAGTATGTAGCACCCAACATACAAAGCGGGGGATAAAGTATTTCCTCTACGCATGATCTACGATCCTCTCATCCTTAACAAAAGCTAGATTGCAAGCGGCTTGGACCATTCAAGATTCAAGGCCAAGTCAATCCATTTTATTATCGTCTTCAACTACCCCAATCCATGAAAATTCATCTAATATTTCATCTCTCAGTTTTAGATTCCAAGAAGAACCCAAAAACCTCCACCTCCAATTGAGATTGGTGGGCAAGAAGAATAGGAAGTCAAGAAAGTACTTGATTCTCAAATTTCACGAGGTAGGCTGCAATATCTTGTTCAATAGAAAGGATATGATGCTAGTGAGAGAACATGGGAGTCAACACCTAATATTCAGTGAGACCTCTCAAAGTTCAAGAGTTTCACCAAAACCATCCATGGAAACCAAATCTAATTGGTCCAAACACCATGGCTCCTCGCGGAACGCGTTGCTAGAGGAGGGGGTAATGTCATGGATGATTGGGGTGATATCTTCTTAATTTTCCTACAAGAAAGCACTAGAAGATTCTATAAGGTTCTAGAAGGTTCTAAAAGAAATTTGTGGTAGATTCTAGAAGATCAAGGAAAGTTCTAGAAGGTTCTAGAAGATGGCTTATATCATCGCTGATGTTATCACCTGCATCATTGATTGCATCATTACTTAGGTTTTAGAAGGAATAATCTATAAGTCTCTGAACCTCTTTAAAAGGAAGAACCTACAAGGCTCTTAAGCTCCTTAATCTTTAGTATAAATAGAGGTCTTGGGCAAGAAGCTCTTCAGTCTTGCCAACACCAGTTGTGAGGCTTTTGCAAGGTAAGTCTTCTTCTACTAGTTTTTGGCTTGTGTTTGAGTCTTGTTCTTCTAATCAAGTCTTGCCATGTACTCCAGTCTTGTATCAAGTTCTCTTAATCAATTATTAACTCTTATAATTAAGAATAAGTATCGTAGTCAAGTTTTAAGCTTTTATATATTGTGAGTTCTTTCTCTCGCTCTTTTCTAGCTCAAAACATGCTCATAATAGAGTCACATGTTTAATGTCAAAGAGCTAATGGAGATCTATAATTTATTTCATCATTTCAAAAGGTTTTATGAAGTTTTGATGTGAATCTATTTTCAAAGAATGATGTATTTCAGTATGAGCTTTTCCCAATGTCAACATTTGTCATGCTCTATTTACTTTTTGTTATCTTTTGGCTAAAGTTTTGACTTTAGCTCTAATGTAAGGAAAGGTCAAAGATTGTTAAAACCTTGAGTTTTTCATATGACGTCCCTTTGGCCCAAGATAAATTGCGAGACTGCAACACCATATTCAACTTATGAGTACTTACCATTGTATCCTTAATCTTTATACCTTTAAAGTTACTGGATCCTATAAAGATGATGCACTAAAAAAGAATTATCAAGCAATAATATGGGTAGTTGATAGCTGTTTCACAAGTTTGCTCTCTTATGTCTTCTCCTGAGAGGGGGAATTTATAAGAATTACAATTACGTAAATCTTGTAAGGGGTTGATCGCTCTTCCCTATGTAGTCGACCAATTTTGTTCCAAACTTTAGCCTGTCTTCCAAGGTAGGAGACAATGTTGACTTGGCTATGGTACTAAAATATCTTTCAAGCCAAATAATTACCCTAATTGGATAGCTATAACCTACATGAAAGCTACTAAGCAACAAATTTGACAAGGGAAAAAGTTATTTCTTCTCCCATAAATGTACATCCCCTTTTTCCATTATTGTAAGTACACACTTGACTACATCAACATTCATCTATCTCCCTCCCACAACCCACTCCACTTTCAAAGCTTTACTTTAGCAGGCCATTGTCATCCTTCACCTTGTTTTTTAGAACCAAATGACCTATCTCCCTTGCTTGTTCGTTTCATGGCTTGTTCATTCTTGATCGTTGTTTGGGGTACCTCAAAAATTTGAATAAAAGATGCCCACTTGATAAGTTGATATAAAATGATTGTTCATAACATCAAATGACAAATGCTTTACTAATCAAGTTCAATAAAAACATTCTGACTTCATTAGCTACAAGGCATGAACAACATCTAGTAATTCTTTGTAAAAAGTGATATAATTGAGATCATTGGTTTTAGGCTTTTGATTACATTTGTACTCAAAAGAAGGATTTGTTAAAGTCAAAAAGCTGCAAAATAAGAGCACATGGGAATGTATATTTGAGAGCTTCAAAAGACTTTTGACATTGGTCAATTGAGTGAAAGAGGTGTTCTTTTTGAGAAGGTTTGTGAGTGATGCAGATACTCGTTAGAAACTTTGACTAAAATTTCACTAATAGGTTTTCTCTATCATCTGAGTTAGCTTGTTGTTTGTGATCATTGTTATTGCTAATTTCTATATTGTGCACTTGAAGCTTGTTGTTAGCTTCAATTCCCTCTATAAAAGGTAAAGAAGGTGCCACTTTCAAGATATAAGTTACATTTTGCAACTAACTACAAGTGTAGCTGACTACAATCGCCCAATCATGTTTGTTGTTGTCATTGTGGTTTTTGTGACTATATGGATCCTATTTTGCAAGTAACTACAAGTGTAGCTGACTACAATCACCCAATCATGTTTATTGTTGTCATTGTGGTTTTTGTGATTTTTGTGATTAGCAACTTAAAGAATGTACTAGATGAATTCTTAAGAGCCCTATTCGAAATGTTATTGGTTATCTTCATTTTGCAAAAACGATTGTGACTAAAATTGCTTGAGTGTTCTCAAAAATGATTGTAACATTGCTGCCATGGATGTCTATTGAAGCCATTTGGTTCTTGATTGGAAAGTAGTAGACTCCATTCATTCATGGTGGTAGAGAAGAGTTGTTCTCTTGTCATGAATATGGATAGAGTAATGTGGTCCTTAGTCGTAGTTGCTTCACGGATTTGGACCAACATTATAGCATAGCTATGAGCATAACTCCTTAATATTTGAAGAAAATGGTTCATACGTGTTACTCTTGGGAGGAAGAAACGTCCCTCCCTCTCCACATTTATGTACATTACATCTTTTATTTTTATCTGATACAATATATTTTTTTCGCTCTATTATTGATTGTCTCATGCTTTGTCAAGTTCAAGTTGTTATCTGAACCTATTTGATGATGTTCCTATCTAAAACATTCCTCAACACCATACACAACTCTCCCATGTGTTCTTGCAATGTCTAGTAGTATGGAACCAAATATTCACATGACATGTGTGATGCCTCAGCTTAATGAGTTACTAAGTGAACCTTATGATCTTTTTTCACAAGCTTAAACATGAGGGTTACTAGTAGAATGTCCTATGGAACACGACATAGTTGTCATGCTGGGAAGTATGATACCATATCGACTAAGTCACAAACTAAGCAAAGGAGGTTGAACATTAGCTTGTTAATTATCTTAGTCAAGGGTTCATCCACCCTATCTCTTCACCACCACTAGCATCCCCGATACTCTTGGGGTAGAAGAGAGATGGTTCCATGTGCATGTGTGTGCCATGGATTACAACTTGGTTATTGCTAAGAACAAGTGTCTATCACTAATGGTATGTGAGTTATTTGACCACGTAAAATAACTCTTCACCACCACTGGCATCCCCAATACTCTTGGGGTAGAAGAGATATGGTTCCATGTGCATGTGTGTGCCATGGATTACAACTTGGTTATTGCTAAGAGCAAGTATCTATCACTAATGGTATGTGAGTAATTTGACCAACTAAAGGGCGCGCACTATTATGAGAGTGAATTTACACTTTGATTATCATAAAGTTTGCATAAGACCGCGTTATTGAAGAGGAGCACTTAAAGCATCTCCTAGAGATGTTTGATTTACTTTGTGTACGTAAGCTGTATAGAGACTAAGTGTGGCTTCCTTAAGATAAACATTCTTATCTTGGGAATATAAATTACCTCTAAGGGAAATGAGATCGATAACTCCTAGTTTGGAACCTATCCTTAAGTGGCCTCATACTAGAAATTTGAAAGAGCTCCAAATTTTCTTGGGCTGGGAAGGCTTTTATCCCAAACATGTCAAAGGTGATGCCAAGATTGCTATTCCACTAAAAAACCAACTGAACGCTATAGGGAAGTTTCTCATTTGGGAGAAGATCAACAAAAAAGATTTGAAAACTCAAAGGAGCTTTAATCACAACACCTATTTTAGCAATAATAGAGCCCTTCAAGCCATGGGTCGTAAATGATGCTACTGATAAGGGTATTGATTGCTTTTAAGAGTAGAAAGATTGATAGAGTGCAACACTCGGTGTAGTAAGGTTATTTTTCTTATGAAAGAGAACTCTATGCAATAGTCTACACTTAGAAAAAGTGGAGACACTGTCTATGTGGAGTAGAACTTGAGATTTTGTTTAACCATGAAAGTATTCCCATAACAAAGTGATTTGAAGGGTTGAAAGTCCAAGTGGGATGTTGAATAAATTTTTAGAATCTCTCAAGGAAAAAGGCGAGTGTCAGGAGGCATACTCCAAGGTGTGGAGCCATGTCAAAATGAGGGATCCTCACTCTAATATTGGTAGTGCTTTAAGCTCTTCCACACAAAGTTCTCCTCTCGCCGTGTTGACGGTGCCTACACAAGGGGAGACTATGTGTACCAATTGACAGAGACACTAGGCACCAAACTCTTTATGAGGGTCATGATGGTCCAAGTGCTAATCATGCAGGAATAAGGAATACCTATGCTCTTGTACGATGGCACTTTTAATGGCCAAGACTACATTGCAATGTTTAAGACTATGTCTTGCATTGCCAGAAATGTCAATTTAACAAAGCAAAGCGCTTGAAGGTACAAGGACGCTTGCATCCACTAGAGATCCTAAACGGCAAGTGGGAAAGTAGCTCTTTTGAATCTTATAGTTGGTCTCCCATACCATAGAAGGGAATGACTTGGTATGGGTGAAGCTGAATTAGTTGACTAAGATGTGCATATGCTTATACCTACCAAGTGAATATTTATAACCCCCGAGTTATAACAACTATTTATGAAATATATTTATGACCTGTATGGCTTGCCTAGTAACACAACAACTTATCCAATCCAAAGCTCAAGTCATTTTTGGAGGGATGTTATTAAGAGATTAGGCATGCAACTTAATCTTAGTACATCCAATTATCTAGATGGTCAAACAAAAATGGTCAAGCAATGATATTGGAAAGTAATATTACTTTCCATTTCTAGAGGTTTTTACAATAGTCCCATGCATGTGACTACACACTTTAGTCCATTCATGCTTTTGTATGGTTTTTGGGGCTCACTCTATGTTTACTCTATGCATACACAAGATTAAAGAAAGAAATCTAAACACAATGCATGCCAAAACTTTTAAAAACTCTACTTGCAAATGACAATGTTGTGGATGAATGTGTTGAAATTTTTCCTCTACCATGAGAATGTTGATCGGAAGCATCAACATTTTAAGCCCGTGTACTTTTCTTTGCAAGATACACGTGTCTAAGTTTGGAATGTCCCAATCGCACGACATTCAATGCATTGCTAGAACAACAACAATACTCCACAAAAGGTAAAATTGCTTCAATCTCACACACCATTGTGCTACTTGAATTCACGTCCAATGTGCTCAAGCGAAGCATACGCAACTAATAAAGCACTCTACTTGGTCATGGTGACCCTCAATAGACTTTGGAGATTTGAAACCAAAAACTAATCTATCCTCATGGCAATAGATTTGGGAGAGAGCTAGCTTATGAGCTCATAGAAGAAGGCATGTTGAGTGTTCAACCTTCTTCTATGAGCTCACAGAAGAAGGCATTGAACATGCTAAGTGGGCTCTAATAAGTTCTTCTACTCCCGTTAAGTTGTACAGAGTTCCAACTATGGCCACATGTCTTATATCTACCATGATACATATTTGTCCTCACCAATTTCCAATTCTTTTAAAATTAGTAGTCGTGATTCCTCTCTCTCTCTCTCTCTCTCTCCATCATTTTCTAGGGATTAACATTTCTTTTTCCTCGAGACCCCTGAAACCCACATGAAGAAATAAGCCTTTGGCTGCACAGCATAATAATAGTTGTCTTGTGTGGTTGAGAGTCTTTAAATAGATCCTTTAGGAGCTCGGCTCATTTTACCACAAAAAGCACCATTCTTGTGCTCGGAAATGGAGACCATGATTGAAAGTAGAAACTAAATTAGTCGGGCAATGCGCATTTAGACCTTTTGGTAGCGGCTCATGATGCGAACTGGTGGCTTTTTGGAGAAAAACATTGCAGACCCCACACACATACACAACACATTCATCTCTCTCGACTCTCTCTCTCTCTCTCTGTTCGCTGACAGAGCACAGTTCTCTCTCTCTCTCTCTCTCTCTCTCTCTCCACACGCGCACGCAAGCGACTGCCCACCTTGTTTCCATGTACAGGGGAACATACTAATCAGCATTGTATTTACTAGATCAACATGTGAGCTTGGGCTTTGTGGAGCTGCAAAGATCATCTGGACATGGGTTTAACCTGATGACGGATCAACATCACAAAGTTCTTGGATCAAACTTTGAAATTGTATAGTGAACATTGGTGAATCAACTATGCATTTCGGAAAACTCGATGATTCGCCCATGTTTAGAAAGCAGGTGAGGTTTGTTTTGTAGTTTGCTCAAAATCTAATTCTGACATGTCCTGCGTTTTGGTCAAGTACCTGCAATTACAAGTATGCGAAGGGCAGTGTGCATTTTCCAAAACTAACTAAAAATGTGGCTGGGTCCATACGCACCCAGCTGTATGCACTCGGTTATGACTCATTGGTTCTCGAGCATGCTTTACTGATGCTAAACGACTACAGAGCTATGGAAAGCTCATCAAAATGGATGTTTCATAGTGCCAGCAGAAAGACTCTATACGGCAAATTGAATTCATGCAAAGTGCTTTTGGACAATTATTATCATTCGTTGCTGGCTCCACCATCTCGGTTTCCTGCTAGATGCAACAACCCTTAATGTTTAATTTCTCGGAAGATGAGAAGTGATATGTTTTTATGTGGGTTCATGCACCATAGTGGTGGCTTTGATCTCCAAATTCTGTATCTTATACACTCTATTATATTGGTGCTTTTGCGCTTGTTGTTTTAACGTATATAAGCTGCAGATCTTTTAGGTGGGGCTGGGCGGGGAGAGAGAGAGAGAGAGAGAGAGAGAGAGAGAGAGAGAGAGAGAGAGAGAGAGAGAGAGAGAGAGAGAGAGAGAGAGAGAGAGAGAGAGAGAAATGAAATGAAAAGTTATATTAAACATCTTCAAAAGGCCAAAATGACCTATGAGACCAAACTGATAGAATCTAGAGTAACATCAATGTCCTCCATAGCGAGCACTTTGGCGACTCTTGTGCCGTGCTAGTATGGTGTGGATCCTCTGTAGTAGTCTCCGTTGGTGTCAAGACGGCCCCCTCATCGGTGGGCGACGGGATCGCCCCAACTCTTATCGCCCGATCAAGCATTGTGCCTCTGGTGCTGCTATACTATGGGGCCCGCAGGGCTGACTCCCGTGTCTGTGACCAAAAGAAATCTGTAATCTGCCACTGTAGCTGTATCTCCCTCTTTGGGCCCCTCCTCAAGAGGTCCTCTCTATGTTTGTGTAGTTCCAATAAGTATAGTCCAAGGCATCTTTGATCCTAATATCTCATGACCCTAGAAAGTGGTCCAACACCCTCTCTGAATAGACAGTGGAAGCGGCCTCGTATCTCATAGTATACTGGGCAGTGACATATGTAGTGTAACTCTTATCACAGGCTTCGTCTGACACAGCTGACAAGTTTTGGACTTGGCTGGCAGCCCTCTAAATCTACCTGTCTCAATCTGTGGCTGGAGTGAGGATGTGCGTAAATGACCACTAGCACACCATATCCTGCGAGATAGATGCGTATCGATGCACCCGGTTCTGATAAAAAATCCATCCTCCGTAAGCTGAAGAAATGCTCTCTATAGAAAGCCATCTTTGTACCCAACCCATGTGTAGGTTGTATCCATGTCCTGTTGGTAGTCACCAACTGAGTCGACTTGTCAAGTCTTGCCTGATGAGCCTAGTAATCTCTGCTTGAGTGAGAGAGATGGAGGGTGCATCCAACGAGTATTGATATGGGGGTAGTCTGTCCATACTAAAACCATACAGCTGAAACCAAGATGCCATCTGTGCATACCAACATGATCTATCTCCCTATGATGCCTACTGTCGTGAAGACTTGTCACAAATTGCTGACGTGTCAAAGCCCTCAAGAATGGAGCCAACTTGTAGATCCTGGCCGAGGTGCCTAAACCCTAAGAAGAACAAGTAACAAAAGAAGAAATCCTACCAACTTATGGGGACCCCGTCTGATGGGGCCCCAGTGACAAAGAAATTAAACTAAAGCAGGACCCACCCACACACACACGTGCAACTGATGACGTGGCAGGAGTACGGACGCTCCGAAAATCACCTTGACAGTGCTGACGTGGCAGGTCGTATGGATTTCCGCGTTTTGCACTGACATGCTGACATGGTAGGCTGTACGGATTTTTGTAAATTACGTTGGCAGCTTTTGGGCATTGCTTTTGGACCAAATTCTTCATGTAAAACTGCCTAGGGCCTTTAAATATGAGGCCATGGGTTCATTCTCTCGCATGCTTCTTGGAGAAGGTGCAGAGTCTGGAGTATCGGCTTGTACTGTGTTGATGCAATATAAAGAAATACCGTAAGGGGCGCCAAGGTTTGGGGCCAATACTCTCTGGGTGGAATTCCGCCACTCTGTGTCGTGTGTCGTCTCTCTTTCTCTCTCAGTTCAGTTGTTATTGAAGTGCTAAAAGTTTGTTTTTTAACTTTTTTTCTATTGGCACGTGTTGCCCGTCTTGTGACAAGACTCGAGGTCTAATTGAGTGTATCTATCACTAGGGAGAGTCCAAGTGCTATGCATAAAGGACACTGCTCGAGTGAGCGCCTCCACTACCAACGGAGGGGCAGCAAGCTCCGCCCTAACAATCTCATGTGGTACTGAGGCCTTGGCCGTAATGATCCGAGAGATCATAGAAACCAAAGGCCTCTCCATACATCTCTAGCCATCAACACTACCAACTCTGCTGTGATGGTCCACTGAGGATCCCCATATCTCCACTCCGTATAGCATGGTAGAAGTGACCAGAGTGTCAAAGAGCCTGAGCTTTGTTCGAGGTTCCTGGAACCGAACCTGCGAACACATCCTCTCCAGTCTCCCTAATGCTGCGTAAGCTCTGGTCAATCTCATCTTTGCTGCTCTCCTCAAGGAAAATACTGGGCCATTGAAGACCACCCCAAGATAGGTATATGCATATGTATACTCCACAGTTTCTCGACCATATGTAAAGGTGGGAGCTGATCTCCTAATTGTGCCGTGGTGTTAAAACCATTACCTCGATCTTACCAAGGTTTACTGACAATCCACTATCCTGGGCAAACACATGCAATGCATCCAAATGACGTTATCATCAGTGTATAATAAGAGCAGAATCCATGTCCCTACTACTCATCCACATACGTCGCAAAAAGAGTCGGAGATAGGGGAGATCCCTGCTTCACCCCAATAGTGGAATGAACCAGGTCAGATATGCCTTGAGCAGTGCGTGCCCGCTCCACAATTGTCTTGTATAAAGCCAAGATCCCCCATATCAGCTCTATGGGCACAACCGTGTCCTGTAGTCTGCGTATGAGTCTGGCTCTTGGCACTGTGGCAAAAGCTTTGTGGAAATCCACGAAGCTACAATAGATCCTCTTGCCATGGAATCTACCCTCCTCAATAATAGCTATGAGTGTCAGAATCTGGTCAAGAGTGGAGAAACCTCTCTTGAACCCTGCCTGCCGCCCTAATGCCCGTATGCCTTCTCTCTCTGCCCATCTACTCAATTCCTCCTCAAGAATAGAGGCATACAACCTAGACAATGTGTGACCAACAATGATGGTGTGATAATTC
Organism: Adiantum capillus-veneris; assembly: GCF_014529385.1. Taxonomy (NCBI): domain Eukaryota; kingdom Viridiplantae; phylum Streptophyta; class Polypodiopsida; order Polypodiales; family Pteridaceae; genus Adiantum; species Adiantum capillus-veneris. The sequence goes on along the minus strand of NC_140931.1, from coordinate 12,978,802 downwards.
CCGGGAAGCATGGGATCTTCTGACCTGAAGATAGGCACAATCGTGGAAATACTCCAAGTCTGAGGAAAATCCTCATACATGGCTCGATTAAACATCAAGCAAGAGGCTTTGCAAGCATATCTTTGGCATGAATGAAGTGCTTTGCTACCAAACCATCATGATCCCGTGCTCTCCTTGTCTTTATCCTGTCAATGGCTTTCCTTACCCTCTCAACAGTAAAGAAAGTGCATGTCTCTGGGCATGTCTCTGGGGGATTAGGCAAGGGTGGCTGCCCTCACACTGTGTATAGAGATGTGGCATATTCCCCCCATGTCTCTATGGAGGTGATGGTGAGTGCTCATGGAATAACCTCCATGCCTTGCTTGAATCCTGACTCATGAATAGTTGGTATAGATGATCCTTCGTCCTCTTCTTTCGTCCCACTAGGCAGCGAAAGATGATCCTTAACCGTCTATGTGTGGTGATATCCATGAGTACCTCTCTTTTTAGTCTGATCCTCGTCTCTCTACACTCCTCATCATACCAGCTATTCTGGGGTATGCTCCTAGATCGTCTCCGTGTAGGCTGATGTGGGGATATGCCTCCGATGTTGCATCATGAAGCGTCTCTGTCACTGTATGAGTGAGCTCATCTAATGACCGCCTTGGCTGATAAGTACATAGGTGTTTGTATATCTCATCTATGTATATAGAGTCCGTCTCCCTTGTGAAGGTATACTGAGTGTGTGGAGACCTCTCCTAGTGGAGCCATAGTGAATTGAAACATGAGTGTGAAAGACAAGATAGCATGATCAAGTGCTACTCCAACGGTGTGGGCCCCACCATGAAATCATGAATGATGGAACGAGACTTGGCAGGGCCATGACATAATCCACTGTACTAGCACCGTGTCGATGTGGAAAGCAAGTAAAACCTCCCGCTGCCGGGAATTTCTGTAGGCCAATCCATACGTAGTCCTCATGTCTATCAGGTATCGTCCATATTCAGTGTGCTCCTCATCCTCTGAGAGTCTAGATAGGCCCATCTCTGTGACATCAAGCTCCGTTAGCATCTCCTCAGAAGTATCATGGAATACTGTTTGGTGATGGGTAGTCCGAGCATTGAAGTCCCCCAGGATGATAATGTCACCGTCCCTGGAGTACTCCCATATGTCATCATCCAAAATAGAAAAGGGGGACTGTCCTCTAGTAGGTGATGCATACATTGACGTACTAGGAGGAAAATAACAAATAGCAATGTAGAGGTATTTGCCTGTCTCTGCCCTCAACTCACCCACGTTACTAGCATGTTCATCCTTACGGGCTATATGGATCAATGGCTGCAACTCCTCTCTAAATAAAACTGCCACTCCTTTTGAGCCCCGTCCTCTATGTTCAGATCGAGTCTCCCGTGTGCAAGCTGTCTCCCATGTGTATCCGCTACATGTGGCATGGACTCCCTCGGGGCCTGATGTGTCGTAGAGTAGAAGATGATGTCCCTCCCAATGAAACTATCCTGAAAAGCACCTACATCAAGGTGTAGAGATCGGTTACAATTCCAAGTCACAACTTTGACTGTGGTCCCATAGGTCTCACGCCGTCATGCGGAGTGCCTCTCCATAATAACCACTCTTCCATCTCTATAGAAGGCCAATTTCCCTTTCTTTCGAGCTGTCCTTATCTCGGGCATAACTTCGTTCATATGGGCAAGCTGTGAGAGTGTGAGGTCATCCCCAAGAAATATCCCCGTTTTCTTTAGTGTAGGGGGCTTCCTCAAGAAGTCCTTCGCTTCCATGGAGGGGAAACGAATGATCAATGCTCTCTCCCCATTTCCTTCTTTCTTCTTTCCCACCCTCCATGCCTTTGTGTGAATAGCCTCACTATTCATAAGTTCCTTGACTTCCCCCTCCACATCATCACGGTCTTTTAGACCGGTTACTCGTACATGTAAAGCTCTAGTCTTCCTCCTCTGCTCTTCTTCTAAGGTCATGTTGATGATTGTGGGAGTGAATTCCGTACAGTTGCCTCGTCAGCAGCCAACGTATTTTGTGGAGATATGTACACTGCCACGTCAGTAGCCTATCTACGTGAATTGCGGAAATGTCCGTACAACCTTGCCACGTCATCCGTCGCTTACACAATAATTTCCATGGGTCTTGCTTTATTTTATTATAGGCCCTGTCAGATGGGGTGCTATAAGTTGGTAAACCTTTAAATATTTAGGCCACTTGGCAGCGAGCTGTAAGTTAGTGATAACTTCTTCTTCTATCGCTTCTAGGGTTTAGGCCCCTTGACCGGGATCTGTAAATTGGTGAGAACTTTGTCTTCTTCTGCCTCTCCTAGGGCTTATGCCCCTCTGTCGGGATCTGCAAGTCGATTAGGTTAGGTTTGGGAAACCCTAACCTGTAGGGTCTTCAGTGGCTTGACACGTCAGTAGTTTGTGATGCCTCTCCACCCATCCTGACCCACAGTGGGTCTCCAAACCTGAACCCCATAGAGCATAGCTGAAGCTACCAAGGTATCAAAGAGCGAGAGTTTTGTTCAGGTTTCTTGGAACTGAACCTGCGAGCACATCCTCTCCAGTCCTCCCAAGGCTGCATACGCTCTGGTCAGTCTAGTCTGCTGCTCTCTTCAAAGAAAACCTGGTCCAGTGAAGACTACCCCAAGATAAGTGTATCCATCTGTGTACTCCACAGTCTTCCGACCATAAGTGAATGCTAATGCATCCAAATGTCGTTGCATACCCTTTGGTGAGTCAATCTCAACACAACATCATCAGCATATAACAACAATGGAATCCATGTCCCTGCCAGCTGGGCACCTCTGTCACCCTCTCTTTCAATGTAATCAGAAACCTCATCTATATACATACCATATAGAGTGGGGAACAATGGACAACCTTGTTTCACTCCAATAGTGGAGTGCAGTAAATCAAATATCCCCTCTGGAGTGTGTACATGTCCCACCATTGATCTTCATAGAGCCACGATCCCCCAAATCAACTCATTGGACACTCCCATGTCTTGTAGTGTGCGCATCAATCTGGCTCTGGGCACCATGTCAAATGCTTTGCGGAAATCCACAAAGCTACAATAAATCTGTCTCCCATGTGCCCTACCCTCCTCAATGATGGCTCTGAGTGTCAGAATATGGCAAGAATGGAGAAGCCTCTCCTGAAACCGGCTTGTCCCATTGCCCGTACGGCCTCACTCTGCCTAGAGCCAAGGCCTCCATGCCACATGAGATCATTAGAGTGGAGTAAGCAGCCCCCCCTATGGAGATAGAGGCGCTTACCAGTTCAGTTTCCTTCATGCATAGCTTATGGGATACCACCAGAGACAGATATACCAGATTGGCCCTTGAGTCCTCTAGACAATTAGCTTTACAGGGGGATACATCATGCTGGTATGCACAAATGTCATCATGGTTCTAGATACATGGCTTCAACATGGACAACTTGCTTCCCTTCCAGTACTCCCTTGATGCACCATCGTTGTCTCTTACACGGGTGGAGATTACTAGACTCATTCGCTAGGACTTGATCCAATTGGACACCAAGAGGACATGGATAGAGCCGACAGAGGAGTTGGGCACGAAGATGGCTTTCTATAGAGAGCATCTTCTTCAACTCATAGGGGATGGGTTTGTGATTCGTCCCAGCTATATGGATACACATCTATGTCATGGGTTACGGTGTGCGATTGGTCAGATATGGACATGTTCACACCAGCTTGATCGACACCCTCGAATGAGGAGAGGAGCTTCACAACATCGACGACGAAGACTACAACAGAGGATTCGAGCCATACTATCACGACATCCAGAGTACAAATGAGGATGGATCCATCACCCATTGTATCTTTCTCTTGTATTGGGCACCCATTGTATGAGTGATCACACAGACCCCACACAGTGAGCTAGTAGCACTTCTAGACTCATTTTAGTATTTCTTTTTTTTTTTGTACTCAGACATGGTTTTAGATTCACAAGTTTGTAACGGATTGGTCTCATAGGTCATTTTGGCCTTTTGAAGACGTTAATATATCATTTTATTTCATCTCTCTCTCTCTCTCTCTCTTCCCCTTGGTCTCTACGCTTCCGCATCGTTGACTTTGACACTATGATCTTAAGCCCCTCCTGAGAACATGGCAAGGTGATGACCTGCCAGGCTACGTTGGCCTGGGCTGACTGGGTGTCGCGCCCTGACCAAAGAAAGTTCATGATCAGCCTCCCTAGCTGGCTGATACAGGAGCTCGAGAAGATCCAGCAAGATGTGATGTACCACATAGTACACTTGGTTGGCCACTACAACTCTGCCTGCCAGAGAGAGCCGTGCTGAGCTCCAATGCAGCAACTTCCTCCTAATGACCTCTCTCTAGCGGTTTCTTTCACCAACGTTTTTCTCTAGTGATCCAGCTTTCTCTCTCTATCGCGTTATCTCCCCTCTGCTCCCCCTCCCCCATGTGTAGGTTCACTTGCAAATCGGCTACCGGTGCCTATTTGGTGTTCGACATGCGATTGGAGGATGTTTCCGAGGAGATATGTCACGTGCACATCTAACCCTTAGATTAGGAAGTTTTTTGACACTTTTGTGAGTCTGTTCGCAGACTGTGCATGTCCAGGCACTTAGAGTAGATGCATATCCTTTGGTTGCACACAACATGATCATCAGATTACCATTAAAACCCATCCGGAGCATTTTTACACTGCACAGACCTATTTTCCCTATTTAGCCATTTTTTCACTTATTATTATTAAGTTACTTTTGTTGGGAAACTGGTAGGGCAATTTTGACAAGCATCTATATAAGAAAAGCTAGCGCTAGCATTCTCTGGTAGAAGAGGCAGCAGGGACCTGTGTCCAACAGTGCACCTTCTCAAGCAAGACCCCCGGTATTCAACCTGGCGTTTTCAGCCATCACCAAGAACCAACTTTTTCATGCAATTGCAGATCAGCCCAGCGTTTTGCAACTTGCAAATTAACCTGGCGACAGCAGAGCACAACAGTTCACCTAGCGTTTTTGGATTAGCAGAGCCGCATAGCGTTTTGCAGATTCTCCGCGACAAGACCATCATTAGCATCAGCGTTTTCAGTTTTCAGCAATCAGACTCCGCAGTAGAGACCCCAAACCTCGCTGATCTCACCTTCCGGCAGCAGATCCTCGCCGCACGGTTAGATCAGCCAAAGTTTGCAGATTCAGCCCGGAAAACGCAGATTTCAGCATCTGCGTTTTCAGCGCGTCGTCGTCACATCATCGTCATTGCCGTCGTCACTAACATAGAGTCAGAATTCAACAGATAAAGATTTGCAGATTTCATGCATTAGCGTATTTCAGCCCATCTCGTCGTCGTCCTCATCGTCGTCGACATCGTCGGCAAGTCCATTGCATTGTAGAGATTTGTGCAATCAATAGTAGACCACTCCCACCATAGAGAGTGGGGCCTTCGGAGGAGGGTTTGACAACATTCTGGTGTCGTATTCTTCTCTCTCTATCTCTTAGTCTCAGCACCTTCATTCACAGTGTCATTCACTTTGTTTGTGATCATTTGCACTCTCACTAAAGGAACGGAAGGCTCTCCATTTCGTAGTAAAAGGAACCTTGAGCACAGTTCGTAGCACTCATCTTGAGCAAAGTTTAACATTCACATCCGTTGCACCTAACAAGATATGTCACGATAGATCCCACATCCATTGGCTATGTGGTTTTGAGAGGAGGTTTGCTGACGGTTACAGACGTGACCATTACCCGATTCACCCTTTTCCACTTTACCTTTGACAACACATTCGAAGGATCAATTTTTCAACATGTGACGACTCGTAGAAGTCCGCCAAGTCACATATGGAGCAGGCTCTTCGGAATAGTCTAAATCATTGGACATATGGTACACCATTGGAGGTATAGACTTACGGTTTACTCTTCGAGGGTACCTTTCCTTTTGGTTCAAGAGCGATTTCATGGAGCAACAAGAAGTAGCCTACAATTGCCTAATCTGTCAAGAGGTGGAGTATTGAGCTGTTTACAATGTTACATGTGAGTCAATGTGGTTGCAGAGGTTGCTTTTGGAAATTGGTTTTTTGCAGTAGATGACCACGCAGCCTACGATTGCTAATCTTCCGAGAGGTGGAGTATGGGGCTGTTTACAGTGCTACATGTGAGTCAGTGTGGTTACGGAGGTTGCTTTTGGCAATTGGTTTTCTGTAGCAGATGACCACGATTTATTCAGACAATAGCCATTGCGAGGAACCCGGTGTTTTATGCTTGGACCAAGCATATAGAGATACACATCACTTTGTTCGTGAGAAGACCCTAGATGGTAGTATTTGACTTGAGTATTGTTCTACACTAGATAACTCTACTGACATCTTCACCAAACCTTTACCATAGGCAACATTATCCCTGCATGCCAGCTTCTTTGGATTGTTCCCCGTCCAAAAGCTGAGAGGGGGTGTTAGTGTTTCATATTCTGTTTGGTTGTTGCTTCACTATCGCTGCTTGAGGCCCGTGCAGTGTGTTGCCCTTGTTCGGAGGCTTGTTTTGTGGAGTTCTATTGCAATAGATCCCTGCATGCCAGCTTCTTTGGATTGTTCCCCGTCCAAAAGCTGAGAGGAGGTGTGCTCGTAGTTGCCAACTTGATTGTCATCCTGATGTTTTTCTCTTCACCTTTGACAGCATCCTCCTCATGAGGCTTGGAGTAGTGCAATTGATCATGAGTGTGGTTTTTGTGTTTTGACTTGTGAGAGTCCTTTAGTCTTGCCTAATTGGATTTTATCTCCTTGTATCAAGCCTATGATCTGTCATCTAATTATCTTTGTTCGGATTTTGTACAATTGGCCATTGATTATTTCGTACCTTCAATCTAATCAGCTTGGTCTTGCTTGTGTCAATCAGATCTATGATCTGTCATCTTAGCATCTTGATCTAAATCTTTGGTCACGTCTTGCTGTCTATCTTGGTTTTCCTTGTTGATTGTTATTTTAAGAATTTCTTAAAAGCTTGATATTTCCATGTTAGGATTCTATAATGATAATTAGTTATATTATTGAAATTTAACCCTAAATCTTATACACGTGATTTTATATTCTTTATGATGCAAAACAATTGTGACATACTTCCACCCGCCCCTTAAACTTTTATTTATTCATATTTCAACAGTGAGGCGAGGTACTCAAGTAGCACTATCTTAGGTCAGTTTATGACATAGGTTTAAACAACTTTTGGTGCTTCTTGTAATTAGCCTTATAGAAGAGTTAGGTTTTTAAATGCTGATGGATGGTTGTTGATTATATGACCTCATAGACTACATTTATCTTTGAAAATCGATTCCTAAGGTTTGTTTTGATGTACAAATAACTTTGTGGGGCTCCAAAGCTTTTTTTAAACTTGAACTTGTGTTTAAGGAGTTTATCCTCTTCTTATCTCCTTTTTGATCCATGATACTCTTTTAGAACTTTGTACGAAATTTAAGTACATCTATCCTCCATCACCTATTTGAGTAAAATGAACCTTTCAAACTAAAATTTGAGCTTAAGACCTTTAGGAAGTTTGTTATGTGTGTAATTGTAGTTGTAGTTGGGTTGTAATTCTTAACTTGTGAATTTGAACGTCTCCGACTTTATGAAGGTTTATGTAATATTATTTGAATTGAATGTCTCTCCTGTTTGCTGGCCTCCATTTGCATATATCAGGGTTCAAAAGTAAACACTCTCTTTTCAATTGCTGGTAGTTTATGGACTGGTTTTAAAAGTTCGCATTGTTCAATGTTGTAGCTATATAAGAGGAGTGTTTATGTACTCTTATCATATGATACAATCTTAATCTGTTGAGAGTTTGCAAAATGTCAATGTGTATTAATCTCCTATGGATTGGATTTCTCAGCTTCAAGCTCTTGAGGAGAATGCAGAGGCCTTAAGGGATCGATGCCAAAAGTTCCACCAAGGTTGTCGTAAATATACGTAAGTAGCTCTTTGCCCTTTGTGGAAGAGAATCTCTGTTAGTGGCACCGTTCATTTCTAAAAGAGAACACACAAGATCACTTTGAGTCTTGTTTATTAGATTGGCCTTTGTGCTCTAAGGTGTCACTTGTACAGTGCTTGTGTCTGCAATTGAAGGACTTAGTTGCTCTAGCCTCTAAGTCATTAAAGGATGAATCCATTATGTCCTTTATCAACAATTCTATTTCACCTTCACTACCATAAGTAGATACAAACATGTCTTTCTTTTGATCACGATCCCGTGGACGAGATAAGTTTTTGTGTCTATCTCCGTAGCTCGTTCTTCTCAATGTATGTGTAAATTTATGCTTATCATAAGTATTGAACAATCAAGTGCTTGTTGGCTTTACTACAGTGATCTCAGATTGGGCATCTCTTGTGGTAATATATAAACACACACACACACACACACACACACACACACACACACACACTCTTTTTTTTGTAAATCTGCCTTGATAATTTACAAGTGGGAAACCTCAAAGCGAGGAAAACCCAGGAAAAGTAAGGGATACAAAAAGCGCAGCACTATGAGGCTCCGAAAGCTAGAAACAGTCAAAGTAAATCCTATAGGTATCAAGAGTGATGTCTCCAGCGTCATAAGCAAAATGCAGTGCTTGACCAAGAGATAATTTGAAATAGGGAAAGGGGTCAACATAAGTGCCTTGGAACATTAAGGAGTTCCTATGGTGCCAGATGGCCCACAGAGTCCAAAATCTGACCCAGGTGAAAAACACCGCAAGCTGAGATTGCAGTGACAAAATCGTCTGTGAAAAGAGCCGGAAGGAAAACGCAGCCGAAGAGCAGTCGACACTTGCTGAATGAAGGCTTTGGAGTGGCGACAATGCCATAGTAAGTGTGGCACGGTCTCCTCAGCTTCAAGGCATCTGGGGCAGTGGGAAGGCGCAACATGCCGAGCATGTAACACACTGCCAACAGGTAGAGCTCCCACCAAGCAGCGCCACAGCAAAACACGTTCCTTCAAAGGTAGATGACTCTGCCTAATGGGAGACAATTTGTGTTGCCACCACAAGGATGCCTCGGAAAGCGACCACAGCTGATTACCATGATTGACAATCCATACATCAGACTGACGGATGGCATAGACATTGCCGGCTGAGATGCAGTCCAATCTAGTAGTAGCCAGATTCCAATTAGAGAAGCGAGAGTCCACATCCAAAGGAGGAACGGGTGAGTGATCAGCAAGCATCCTTTGAATTCCTCGGCAGAGAGGAGAATAGTGAAGATCCAACCGAAAGCGGGACACTGCATCAACCGAACGAAAGAGCATAACCCGAGTCATCAACCACCTGATGCACCTGACAGATTCCTTTTTGGGAAAGAAAATACGCTTGGCGAGGAGACCGTTGAACCAAAGTCGAAGCGAAGGCCTGCTCCAATGCAGACTCTCCAAACGAAGAGAGTTACCCACAGAGGATTGTCGACCATTCCCAGCCAAATGCGAAGTGACAACCTTCCAATCAACATTGAGAGAAGAAGTAAAGGGACATCCAAGAATGTGTCCTTCAAGCTTCTCAAAAACAACATCCCAATGAGTCGGTTTCCAATGACCAAAAGATGGGGTGACAATGTGCATACACAAATGTTGGACCATGAGAGCCCAGGGTTGCTGCTGCTCCACCAAAACTGGCAACAACATAGCTTTTTGAGCCAAAGGATGACGTGTCAAGTCCAAAATATTTAACCCTCCAAGTTGCTTGGGAGAACACAGCTTGTCCATAGATAAAAGTTGAAGACCCTTCTTGCTAGGTGAGGTCAGCCAAAAATGCTCTAAAATATTGGACACGAGGGACTGCAAGCGCAACCGAGGCCAGGATAACAAAGCCAAGTAAAACTGCACATAAGCCACAAGGATGCATTGGACAATCTTGAGATGCACATGAAGTGGCCACGTGGACAATTTCCAATAATTTAACTTGGAATGCAGACGTTGGAGCACCCAATCGAGTTTCTGCATAGCCGATACATTCCAACCCAGCGGATAACCCAAATGGCGAACCAGAACATGTGGAGGAACAATCTCCCCATGCCACAATATCTTATGCCAGTACACTCTTTCAGAGGCAATAGCTTGGATTTACAAAAGTTAACTTTGAGACCTGCTGCCAATCCAAACAAGTGCTGTTTTAGACTCTCTCTCTCTCTCTCTCTCTCTCTCTCTCTCTCTCTCAATCATGGGAAGTGTCGAAGAAGTGCCAACGGCTTCCCCCATGTGTAAGAAGACGCATCCCTCGCCGGCCACCCACAAAGCCTCTTTCATGCGGACAGGGAAAAGGATGTCGGCAATAGAGAAGGAAATGAGAGAATGGAGAAACGAAGTTGAAGAGTGGAGGAAGGAGAGGAGCACTATTCTTCAGAGATGAACCGAAGTAAGACATGGCATGTGTAGGAGGATCGCTTCGCTCGAGGAGAAAGTGGTCATCCAAGATTTCATCATCCGAAATCTACAAGCAAAAAGTGAACAGCTCGAAGAAGGCGAAATTCAGCCATCCATGATGGAAGAATTGAATACCATGAGAGAAGAAATACGGGTTATCAAGAAAGGTGAGGAGAAGAAGTCATGGGCCGTGGTCATCTCCGCAACACAAAAGAAAGTAGAGGAGGCCGAAAAATGGATTGAGGTTGCCAAGAAAGGGAAAGGTAAGGAAGCTCCTTGTACACCCACTCTTATTAACATGACCCTAGAAGAGGAACAAAGGAGGAGGATGCGGGCTCTACATGTGAGGGTAACCGGCCTCAAGGACATAAACAATGTGGAAAAAGAGGTCATAAGCCTTACATCCATGATGGGGGTGGACAAGGCTTCACACACAAAGGCATTGAGAGTGGGCAAGAAGAGTGATGGCCCGGGAGAATCTTCGAAAGGGAGAGCTCTCATATTACGCTTCCCATCCTTGGAAGAGAAGAAGGAATTCTTGAGAAAGAGGCCTACTCAGAAGACCGGTATTTTTCTCGGTGATGATCTCACTCTCTCACAACTTGCACATATGAGAGAGGTAATGCCAGAGATTACGACGGCAAGGGAGAAGGAAAAGATGGCCTTTTACAGACATGGTCGGGTGGTGATTGTAGAGCGGCGCTCTACATGACGGTGTGAGACCTATGGGACTACACTGAAGATGGCTTCTTGGAATGGATCTATGATGTTGGATGTTGGTGCCTTTGAGGACAATTTCAGAGACAGGGACATTGTTTTCTTCTCAGAGACGCATCAGGCCGCCGGACAGCTTATGCCACAGGTGGTGGGATACAGATGGGAGAGCCCATAGGACAGTCGCGAGATCTGAGAGGTTCAGGAGGAGTAGCAATGCTATTTAGGGCGGAGTTACAACCACTACTACATATTGTATGGAGAGATGATCATGCTAGATACATGTGGGTGAGGCTGAGAACTGACACATGCCGATTTCTATACATTGCCATATGTTACTTCCCCCCTGGTATGTCAGTATATGCTGCATCCAAAGGACATTCGCCTTTCTCTATACTAGATGATGACGTACGGGAGTTTTCTAGGGATGGTGATATCATCCTCCTAGGGGACTTCAATGCCCGAACAGGCAACTCTCAGACAGTTTTCTACGACACTTCAGATGAGATGCTTAGAGAGCTGGATGTGGGTGAGTTGGGGCTTGACAGATGCTCACGTGACAGAGCAGACGGAGTATGGGAGATACCTCACGGAGATGACGATTGCACATGGGTTAGCCATACTTAATGGCTTGCAGCGATTTCTTGGAGCAGCATTTTTCACATACTTTCCACACAGACACGGGGCCAGTACAGTGGACTATGTTATGGCACAACCGAGCTTTATTCCTTGTATTCAGGATTTCATAGTGGGAGCCAGACCAGTGGGCGTAGTAGTGGATCATGCACTTTTGACATTTTCTGTTTCATTTCAGTATAGTACAGCCTAGACATCAGGAGGTAGGTCACATACCCGTTATACATTTACACCAGAGACTGACTCAGTTTATACAAAGGAGATCTATAGCTATCTATGCACAACTGGTCCTGGCCTCTCAGTGGAGGAGTGCACCACTTTACTGACTGAGACATTGCATGATGCAGCATCAGAGGCATATCCACACACTCAGCCAGGTCGGAGGCGATATTCTCGGAGCATGCCCCAGAATAGTTGGTATGATGAGGACTGCAGAGAGATGAGAGCCCAACTTCAGAGGGATCTTCTTTTAGGAGTCATCACTTACAGACAATCTCGGATTGCTTCCCGACGCCTTGTGCGACGGAAAAACGAGCGAGCTTGGCCTAGATGGAGCGAGACTTGTATCAACTGTTCTTGAGTAGAGACTCAGGAGAGGCATGGCGATTCTTTCATGAGCACTCCCCTCCCCCAGTGATTACTTCTCCTGAGGAGTGGGGCGAGTATGCCTCATCGTTATATACGATCCTGGATAGGACCCCCTTCCAAATCCTACAGAGCCATGCCCACCTACCAGCACCTTCTTTACCACTGAGATGGTAAACAGAGCCATTGACAGGATGAGGACCAACAAGGCATATGATCATGTTGGTCTAGTAGTTGAGCACTTTACACTTGCTAGAGGTATGTTGGTAGAGGTTTTTGCAGTGTTGTTCAATCGTGCCATGTGTGAGGGGTTACCTGAGACTTGGAGATTGTCTACTATTGTGCCTATCTTCAAAGCAGGCGATCCTACAGAGCCTGGGAATTACCGCACTATTATGGTTGGGCACACATTGGCACGGTTGTATGCATCCATTCTTGAGCAGGAGTTGAGTAATTGGACAGAGGGTGAGGGTGTACGAGCAAAGGGCCAGGCCGGTTTCAGGAGGGGTTTCTCCACTCTTGATCGTATTTTGACACTCAAAGCCATCATTGAGGAGGGCAGGTCACATGGGAGACGGATTTATTGTAGCTTTGTGGATTTCCGCAAAGCATTTGACATGGTACCGAGAGCTCGATTGATGCATAGATTGCAGGAGATGGGGGTGCCCATAGTGTTGATTTAGGGGATTATTGTTAGGTGCAGCGGAATGAATGTTGTATTTTCTCAAGATTAGTGATCTTTATTGCTCAAGGTTCCTTTTAGTTCTTAGGGAAAGAGAGAGCTTTCCGTCTTGTAGAGTGCTGTGGTCACGAACAAAGTGAGTGGATGTTGTGCGTGCAAGTGATGAGACTGAGAGAAGGAGAGAGAAGAGATACGACACCAAGAGGTTGTAAAACCCTCCTCCGAAGGCCCCACTCTCGTCGGCGAGAGTGGTCTATTCTTTGATTGCACAAGGGTGTACAATGCGAATGCAATGGACTGATGCAAGTTGGACTATGCCGATGATGACGACGACGACTTGATGGCTGAAATCTGGGATCTTCTAATCGCTGAATTCTGGGACTGTTTCAGTGGCTGAAAATGACTGTTTTGGCTGCGTTTTTATGGCTGAAAATGGGGGAAACATTTGCAACCAACTTGGGGGGAATCTGCTACGGTGTCATGGCTGAAAACTGCGAGGATCTGCTGCTGTTTTAGGCTGAGAATTAAAAACGCTGATGCTGTCCTGTTCTTGCCAAAAACGCTGGGCTCTGTAGGACTTCTTTGGCTGCGTTTTTAGAGGGGTTTGCACCTGCTGAAAACGCTGCATATGCTGAGGTGCCAAGCTGTGGAAAACGCTGGAATAGGCAGGTCTATGGGATGCTAAAAAACCGCTGGTATGCAGCTCTCCTAGTGTTAGTGGGTGATGGTAAAAACGCTGGAATGCAAGGACAGAAAGCCAGCATATAAGGGTGATGGCGATGCTATGATGGGGCTGATCTGCAAGGGAATTGCCGCCGAAGGGGGAAGTCTTCTAGCGATGGCTGATCTGTGGAAACGCCAAGGAAGTGGGAGGTGGATGGCGAGGGATCTTGATGCTGAGGGGGGTACTGCTGAGAAGTTGCCTGTTGAGCGGGAAGCTCCTGCTGCCTCTTTTGCCAGAAAGTGCTAACTTGGGTTTGCTTATATATTAACTTAGCAAAATTGCCCTACCTACTTTTGTTGGAAAGTCACTTAAAAATAATAAGTGAAAATCCCAATAAATAGGAAAATAGGCTAAATGCACTGGAAAATTCCCCTAACTGATGCTAATGGGTTCTGATGGGAATTTCGATGATCATGCTGTGTGCAACCGGAGGATATGCATCTATGCTAAGTGACTGGGCATGCACGGTCTACAAATAGACTCACAAAAGTGCCAGATCACTGCTAATCTAGATTGACTGAATTGACGGGAACCTGCTATGGTGTAGCTTGTCCACGGACACATAGGGTTGGGATGTGTCACGTGACATCCCCTCCTTTTCAAAGTGAGGTACTGGTACCGAACTGTATGGTGTCGAGGGAGATCGCCAACATTCGGAATCCTGGAAGGGACTTTTCGCCGGGCCACTCTGCTGTGTGGGTCGTGCGGTACTTCAACTTCATAAAGGTTTGCAATGCTTGCTTCTTTGGGCTGCACCGAAAGCGACACAAAGTCTTCTGAATCTCCTTTCTTGCTTCAACTTCGGCTAGAGTCCTGCTTCTTCCGTCTTCAAGAATCTCCATGGCTGAAAATTCCTGAAACCATCTCCAACACAAAACCATGAACATACCTATTCCATGTAAAGTGAAGGAAATAAATCTTGTCTTCTCTAAAGACTGTGTATGCAGTGTCGATGAACATAGAGACGGAGTGACAACCCGTTCATCAAACATTTAACACATGCAAACAATGAGGTCGAATCTTTTTTGTTTGGTCGAAATCAATCAAATGTGGCAAATCACAATGGAAATGCTCATGCTTGGTGCTCATACTTTCATGTGCTCTTTCGGAAACTGTGTCATGCCAAGGAAGAGACATGGAATGTGACTTCCTGACATAAAAACTTTTCAACTTTTCATGAACAATCCGCATACATTCGTGCGCATCCATGAGAGAAACGTGCTCAACATACAATATGTCATGCCTAGGAAAAGGGATCACATAACGATGCTGACTAAAATACAGGAAACCTTCACGAATGAAACACTCGAACAATGCGTGCGTATCAATCATGCGAACACAATACTTCCTGTGATGGTTCTTTGGACCAAGGCTCGAGAGCCAAGATCTCTTCTTCGGGATCTATCGGATCTTCTTGTGGGGGATTTGATTTGTGGAACTCGACTCGAAAGCCAAGATCGATTCTTGGTGAGTGATCGAATCTACAACGAGGTTAGCTTCGCTAGGAACAGCATCAACTAACACATCATCAATCACATCATCTTTGTGCAAGTCATCATACTTGTCTTTGTCATCCAAATCATCATGCAAATCATTATTATTCAAATCATCATGCTCCTCATAATCATGCAAGTGCTGTGTATCATGCTGTGGATAAAAAGAGATTGAGAGAATATCCTTATCCCCAATCCTTTCAACCTTGTCCTGCATAGTAGCAATGAGAGATGGAGAAGGAGCAATGTCCTCTCCATGAAAGACAATAGGAGAATCACTGTCGGTATTGATAGTTATAGTGTTAGTCTTAAATTTCATGAGTGTCATTATCACGAAACCATCGAATACCCAAAATCATATCACATCCTGAGAGAGGAGAAACAACAAATCTTCTAGTGAAGGCAGTCTGTTGAATTGCAAACAACACATCAAGGCATTCCTCGGTGATGAGAGCGTCCATACCAAGACGAAAGCCAGAGACCTCGATAGGAGATCTCGGACTAACTTCAAGGCGGGCTCTCTCAACAAGAGAGGAATTGATCACATCATGCATACTACCTGGGTCAAACAATATGACAAAACGGTGCCCCGACGTACGACCATAACATTTAATGAGAGAATCATCAATGGGAGGGTCCTGAGAAACTTTGGGCACAATCGTGTTATCATTCATTGCATTGACAGATGTAGTGGGTGCTGTGGGTTCTTTAGATTCATTCGATTCAAGCTTAGGACATGTTCTTTTTATGTGACCCTTAATGTGACAATGAAAACAACGACCTTCCTTAGAATAAGTGCTTTGTTCTTCCGAAGTGATGTATCTTCCTACAATTCCTTGTGCTACCTTTTCATCTGGAGTAAGCTTAGGTTTAGCAATTGTGTTAGCCTTACCCTTAAATTCATTGGAAGAATTCTTTGATGAGATACTGTTGGAAGATTGGTTAGAAGAGTTATCATTCTTACCATTCTTACCGTTCTTACCGTTCTGCGGGTTCTGAAAAGTCTGTGAGGTACTGGTGGAAGTCTTGTTCTCCTTAGGCTTTCCCTTGTTGTGCTTCATCTCTTGCGTGAGAGCAATCACTACCGCCTTGTTGAGATCGATTGGATCGAATACCTCGACATCGTACTTGATGTACTCGTCCAATCCAAAGAGAAAAACCTCTTTGCGCTCATCATCCGACATGCGTAGTTGGGTACTTAGCTGCGAAACACGATTAGAAAAAGACATGACCGGCATACCATTTTGCTTGAGAGCGCACCAATCGTCCTTCAATCGTGCAAGGTACTGAGGTGGCATAAACCGCGCCTTGAGCTTGTCTTGGAAATCAGCCCAACTAAAAGAGGGGCGTGAAATCGTCGGCTGTCTCTAGGTGCGCGGCTAGCTGTGCCTCTTGCCATGCGTGGTACCAATTAATGGCATCACCGGCAAGGTACATAGCTGCCGTCAAAACTTTGCTATTGCTTGTCTTCTTAGTTGTCGCAAAATAAGCATTAAATCGATGCAACTGAGAATGAATAACTGTAGCATCCATCTTACCGTCATACTTACTGAAAATCAACTTTTCTGTAACTAAATGGTTGGAATCCGCGTCGTGGCTTGCGCCACTTGACGAACTCCCACGATCTTTGGGTGGTTTGGTCTTTGAGGCTAGGACTTGGGCAATCAATTCTTGAGTGTGTAGCTCTCGTCGAGCTTCGCGCTCGGCCTCCAAAGCCAATCTATGAGTGGCACGATCGGCCTCCAATGCTGCGTTTCGTGCTGCCGCTTCTTCCTTCCTTAGTTCTTTTCTTTCTTTTCTTGCGTCGCGCTCGCGTTGTAAAGCAAGGCGCTTGTCTTCCTGTCTATCCATCATGGCCATCATCTGCTTCATCATTGCCTCCATAGGGTCTGGCGTAGATGGCAAAGGGGGAGGGTTTAAGAAATCATCTTCGGGTGGGGACGAGTCTCCGTTGCCTCTCTCATGCTCATCACCTGTATGCGAAGTATCCATTCCGCTTCGGGTGACGACCATGCACTATGATCTTGGGGTCTTAAGCTCGCGAGGAACTTGGGTTCTTGAGGGTCTTGAGGTTCTTGAGGTCCTTGATTCGTGAGAATCTTGGGTTCTTGAGGTTCTTGAGGGGTTCTTTTGCTTGCAAATCGCGTTGGAGAAGGATCTTCTCTTCACCCGAGTTCTACTCCTTTCTGCGGGCGCACCCCTTGGCAGCCTTGCGCTCACACCAAGGTTGCTTTTTCCCACCTCTCGTCGATTGGCCGGTTGCTAAGTGCACGGTCCGCTCTCAATGAGTGAAAAGAGACACAAGGGGAGGCTGGACAAGCCCTTCTTTCTTGGGATTCCTGTCACTCTTCAACAAAACACGATTAGGAATCGCCACGCCCAAGTAAACTTGGGTTCGTGCGATTGCAACAAGGAAAAAAATTCTTGTGGTTCTTTCCTTGAGTAATGTAGAACACTTCCAAAGCTCTGATACCAATGTTAGGTGTAGCGGAATGAATGTTGTATTTTCTCAAGATTAGCGATCTTTATTGCTCAAGGTTCCTTTTAGTTCTTAGGGAAAGAGAGAGCTTTCCGTCATGTAGAGTGCTGTGGTCACGAACAAAGTGAGTGGATGTTGTGTGTGCAAGTGAATGAGACTGAGAGAAGGAGAGAGAAGAGATACGACACCAAGAGGTTGTAAAACCCTCCTCCGAAGGCCCCACTCTCGTCGGCGAGAGTGGTCTATTCTTTGATTGCACAAGGGTGTACAATGCGAATGCAATGGACTGAACAAGTTGGACTATGCTGATGACGACGACGACGGTGATGACGACTACTTGATGGCTGAAATCTGGGATCTTCTAATCGCTGAATTCTAGGACTGTTTCGGTGGCTGAAAATGACTGTTTTGGCTGCGTTTTTATGGCTGAAAATGGGGGAAACATCTGCAACCGACTTGGGGGGAATCTTCTACGGTGTCATGACTGAAAACTGCGAGGATCTGCTGCTGTTTTAGGCTGAGAATTAAAAACGCTGATGCTGTCCTATTCTTGCCAAAAATGCTGGGCTCTGTAGGACTTCTTTGGCTGCGTTTTTAGAGGGGTTTGCACCTGCTGAAAGCGCTGCATATGCTGAGGTGCCAAGCTGTGGAAAACGCTGGAATAGGCAGGTCTATGGGATGCTAAAAAAACGCTGGTATGCAGCTTTCCTAGCGTTAGTGGGTGATGATAAAAACGCTGGAATGCAGGGACAGAAAGCCAGCATATAAGGGTGATGGCGATGTTATGATGGGGCTGATCTGCAAGGGAATTGCCGCTAGAAGGGGGAAGTCTTCTAGCGATGGCTGATCTGTGGAAACGACAAGGAAGTGGGAGGTGGATGGCGAGGGATCTTGATGCTGAGGGGGGTACTGCTGAGAATTTGCCTGTTGAGCGGGAAGCTCCTGCTGCCTCTTCTGCCAGAAAGTGCTAACTTGGGTTTGCTTATATATTAACTTAGCAAAATTGCCCTACCTACTTTTGTTGGAAAGTCACTTAAAAATAATAAGTGAAAATCCCAATAAATAGGAAAATAGGCTAAATGCACTAGAAAATTCCCCTAACTGATGCTAATGGGTTCTGATGGGAATTCCGATGATCATGCTGTGTGCAACCGGAGGATATGCATCTATGCTAAGTGACTGGGCATGCACGGTCTACGAATAGACTCACAAAAGTGCCAGATCACTGCTAATCTAGACTGACTGAACTGACGGGACCCTTGCTATGGTATAGCTTGTCCACGGACACATAGGGTTGGGATGTGTCACGTGACAATTATGGCTCTATACAGATCAGTGATGGGACATGTACGTACTCCGGAGGGGATATTTGATTTATTTCACTCCACCATTGGGGGGAAACAGGGTTGCCTATTGTCTCCTACCCTATTTGGTATGTATGTTGATGAGGTATCTGACTACATTGACAAAGAGGGTGATAGAGGTGCCGAGATGGCAGAGACGTGGATCCATTGTTGTTATATGCTGATGATATTGTCTTGATCTCTGACTCACAAGAGGGTATGCAGCGACAGTTGGATGCATTACACAAATTTGCAGAGGAGAGTGGATTGTCTGTAAACCTTGGTAAAACCAAGGTTATGGTGTTTAACACCTCACCATAGTGGATCAGGAGATCGGCACCGAATTTTACATACGGTCAAGAGATTGTAGAGTATACAGCTGCATACACTTACCTCGGGGTTGTCTTCACTAGGCCGAGGTTTTCTTTGGGGAGAGCAGCAGAGACTAGACTGACTAGAGCTTTTGCGGCGGTTGGAGGCTTGGAGAGGATGTGCTCGTAGGTTTAGTTCTAGGAGCCTCGGACAAAGTTATGGCTCTTTGATACCTTACTAGCCTCAGCTATGTTGTATGGGGTGCAGACATGGGGACCTTCTGTAGGCCAGGATGGTTGGAGACGTATGGAGAGGCCCTTGGTATCTATGATCTCTCGACTGATTAAAGCCAAGGCTTGGGTACCCCACACTATCATTCGAGCAGAGCTTGCTGCCCCTCCTATGGAGATTGAGGCGCTTACCAGATCAGTCTCCTTTGTGCACAGCTTGTGGGATACTACTAGAGCAGATATGCTAGACTGGCCCTTGAGTCTTCAGGGAGACACTTCATGCTGGTATGCACAGATGACATCATGGTTTCACGACGATCATCCTAATGAGTCTCTCATTAAGTGTTATGGTCAGCGTCTTGTGTTCTTGTTTGATCCTGACAGTGTGCATGATGAGATTATTGGTTTTGTAGTGAAGAGGGTATGCTTAGAAGCTACTTCAACAACTCCCATTGAGGTGTCTTGATTTGCCCTTGGCATGAACTCTTTAATCACATGAGAATTTCCTAGTGTGCATGAAACCGGCCTGTTCAATCCAAAAAGGGTGGTAGACTTTACTTTAAACCTTGATTTAGCTTTAACCAATTATTAGTCGTCTATTTTAACTGTACTTTAGTGACACAAGAGAGGGGAATGGGATACAGATGCTAAAATGCACGTGTATGAGAAGACCGACACCAGATTGGCCCCTAACTTAGGCCCTTTCGGTATTTCTTTATTGTTCAAAAGAGGGAATAAACGCTGTGGTTCCCTACAAGCTGCCCCGCACAAACTCGGCTGAATTTCCACTGTTCCGGCCTGATTTCGGCAGCATAACTGTACTAGGACACTTCACAGTCAGTATTCCCACGCATTAAATGACTTTCCCGACGCATACGGGCACTTTGCAAAACCTGGCGAGAATCTGCAGCACGCTGAATTCTCTGTTTTCAGCCCTGAAAATGCGCCAGATCACCTGTACAACGGTCCCCTTGCGTCCCCGAACGTCCTGGGGATATTAAGGTCCGTTTAGGGCCAAAACCCTAAACCTGCAAAAATACACAGCAAGCTGTAATTTACTGTTTTGGGCTCCATTTCGCGCGCCGGTCGCATCCGTAGCAAGTCCTCGAGCTCCCGCACCTGTAGGGCTACTTGCCCTTTGAATCGGACGAGAGTTCTGGCGTGAAACCTCTCCGAATTCACCTGTACCTGCGGGGGGATTAGCCGCTAGCTAATCCAGTACCTGTGCAAGAGGCTCTTGCCTCGGGAATCGTGCATGAACCCACACAACTGTACATTGGTCAAATGAAGAGCCCACTAGTGGGGCATAACATACTGCCAAAGGGGAGAGAGAGGGCAGTGCGTAGCGTGCAGGGCATCACTCCTGGCACCGCACTGTACATAGGAGGGAAAGCAAGCACTCCATAGCTCTTAACCTGTGACAAAACTGAAAATGAGGCTCTCCCCCTCCTAAATTCAGCGCCAACTCTTGTTTCATGATGCAAGTGCACCAGAAGGTGCCACTTGGCACATTTATAAGCATTTTTCCGTTTCGGGGTTGCCGCCTAAAAATCTCCCAACCGGTTGCCCAGTTGACTTCACGGCAGAGTAAGAAAATGTTCCCCTTGTCATTCCGGAGGTAATGACGCCAACACATTTTCAGGTCCCAAAATAGCAGTTCCCTAAATTTTAGGAGATGCTGCCATTGTATCTTTCTAGGTCATCCGACCCTCTTTGTACACTGTGGCCACACCTAGAATTGAAATGTAGCCTCTGTAGCAAAGGATTCCACTTTGGCTAGTCAATGACCCCACTTGGCTAACCATAGTCCTTGTCCAACCTTAGTGCTCTCTTGCCCTCAGGCTTGGACTCCCTGTGGACAGTTCCACACTAGCTATGCAATGTAGGGCAGTTAGATTTCCCGAGGGGTGTTTCCAAAAAGTGAAAGTAAATAGATAATAAGAAAGAAATCAACAAAAAGGATAGATAGTAGTCACACGTTGGTGACATACCCCCCTCTTGAAATCTCAAACGTCCTCGTTTGCATCTATGTCGTACATGCTTACTGTCAACACTGATGTATTCAACACCTGTCGACACATATACGACACATACATGCTCATTGTCAACCCTGGTGTATTCAACACCTCGTCGACTCATGTATTGCCTGCGTGTGAACCCTGTCCCAATGACATAGTGGTAGCTTCGCACTTTGCCATTGCTTTGAGTCACTAACTTTCCAATGACAAAATGGTAGCTGCACATTTTGCCCTTGTCTTATAGTACACGTTGGATCCCGTAACACTCTCGAGCATACCCAAACCGACAGTTTAAGAATGGAGTTACACATGTACTCTTCAATAGAAGCAATCACTGTATCCTTGATAAACTGACAAGAAATACTCACTTCTATAGCACTAACCAAACTTTTGGACATTCCATAAGAGCAATTGCCAAAGTGACAATCTGTACAGCTCTAACATTCATGTAACAGATATTTCATTTGAGCTCACTTTAAATACCATATACATCAATTGTTTCAAAAGCCATTGTCACACTGACAATCCATGTAGCTCTGAAACTCAAGGGGTCAAGGTAGAGTGATAACACAGTAGGTGACTCTGCAAGTTCACCTTCTTCCATCCACTTAGCATCCATTGGTGGATAGTTTCTGAACTTTACTAAGTAACGCCTAGCAACCTTGCCTTTCACTTTCCTTTCCTTATGTGCCAAAATCTGTTCAGGGACCAAGATCTCGTCAAGTTCCTCGACTTCCGGCTAATCTTCAGCTGGCATATCTTCTGGCACATCACCCACATAGGGTCTGAGAAGACTCACATGAAACGCATTGTGAATCTTCCAACTGTCAGGCAATTTCAGCCTATATGCAACATCACTGATTATGTCGCACACTTGAAAAGGCCCATAGTAACGCATGCTGAGCTTTGGAAACAGTCTTTCCTTGCCCTTCATCTTCTTTAACCTTGCCTTTTCAAAGCGTAAAAGCACCCAATCACCAAGTGAATATACCACTTCACGACGGTGACGATCAGCTGCTTACTTTTGCTTTGCCTGAGTCTTTTCTAAGGCCACTTTGACCTTCTTGTACATTTCATCCATGTCTTGAACATACTTATCTGCTTCAAATATCTTGTCCTTTGTATGCAGTATGGGAGGAACTTTCTTGCCACCTTCAATTATCTCAAAGGGTGCCTTGCCAGTTGATGAATGCACTGTATTATTGTATGCATACTCCACCAATGGCAAATACTGCTCCCACTTTCCTTTATGCTCTGACACATAACACTTCAGCAGATCTAGGACAGTAGAATTTCCTTGTTCTGACTGCCCATCTGTTTGAGGATGAAATGACGAAGAGAATTTGAGCGTTGTGCCCATATTCTCAGACAAGCCTCTCCAGAACAAACTTGTCATGCGTGGATCACGGTCGCTAACAATCGACTGTGGCATGCCATGATACTTGAAAATATTGCTCATAAACAAGCATGCCATCTGATCTGGCTTTATCTTCTTCTTGACAGGAATAAAATGAGCCTGTTTGCTGAATCTGCAAATGATGGTCCAAATACCATCGTTTCCTGTCTGCGTTCTCGGAAGATCAAAGATAAAATCCATAGCAATACTTTCCCATGGTTTATCTGGAATAGGTAGTGGTTGCAATAACCCTGGTGCCTTTTGCCTGTCAAACTTGACCTTTTGGCATATTAGGCATTCTCGCACAAAGGCATCCACATCCCTTCTCAATGTAGGCCAATAGAAGAATGTCTCAACCGCTTTAACTGTAGCATCGATACCACGATGCCCTGCATACGGTGGGACATGACTCTCTTCCATCACTTTGCGTCGCAATGGCTTTGTGACACACAATCTGCCATGCATCATCATGAACCCGTCTTTAAGAAGATAGTGTTCATGACGTTGTCCATCCATTAGCTACTCGAAGACCCTTGCAAAATCTTCATCATTTTCATAATGTTCTCTCATATCATCAAGTGCATGATGATAAGGAATCGACACAGCTGAAATTTGTGGCTTCCTTGACAAGGCATCAGCCACAACATTCTTCTTGCCTTCCACATGCACAATCTGAAAATGGAACATGGACAAGATATTTGCCCATCGCATATGCTTCTCAGATAACTTTGTCTGTGTCAAGAAGTACCGCAAGGTCTGATGGTCCGTTTGGACAACGAAATCTGCACCGAGCAGGTAGTGTTTCCAACTTAAGAGCGCATGAATCACAGCCAGTAACTCTTTCTCATAGACCTGCATGGTCATCTTTGACCCTTGCAAAATTCTGCTCTCATAGGCTACTACCCTGCCATCTTGCATTAGCACTGCACCAATGCTACTACCACAGGCGTCACACTCGACCACAAATGACTTCCTAAGATCTGGCAACACAATGACTGGATCTGAAGTCATCTTTTCCTTTAAGAGATTAAAAGCTGAAATCTCTTTCTGTGTCCATCTAAAAGTGACTGCCTTCTTTTGAAGAGCATGTAAAGGTGAAGCAATCTCAACGAAATTTCGGATAAACCTTCTGTAATAGGAGCATAGTCCCAAAAAGCTTCGGACATCATGCACCGTCTTCAAATTTGGCCATGACTTGATCGCTTCAACTTTTGCAGGATCCATTCTGACACCATCCTTTGAGACAATGTGTCCCAGAAAGTGAATCTCTTCCAGAAAAAACTCACTTTTGTTTGCATTGATGAGCAACCTATGACTGCGTAGCTCTTTGAACACAATGGCCAAGTGATGCCTATGCTCCTCTTCATTCTTTGAGTAGACTATCATGTCATCAAAGAATGTACCAACAAACTGCTGGTGTGGACGGAAAATTCTGTCCATCATCCTATTGAACGTAGCAGGAGCATTTGTGAGACCAAAGGGCATCACTAAAAATTCGTAAAGGCCAAACGTTGTTCTAAAAGCAGTCTTGTGCACATCCTCTGATCTAATGCGGATCTGATGGTACCCACTCTTTAGATCTATCCTTCGAAACATAGCTGCTCCTTCTAATTTGTCCATAATATCATCAATTCTAGGTATAGGGAACCTATTCTTGATGGTATTCTTGTTCAGTGCACGGTAGTCTATGCACATACGCCATGAGCCATCCTTTTTCTGCACCAACAACACTGGAGAACAGAATGGAGATGAACTGGGCTGAATCAGCCCCTTTTCTAATAGCTCCTGTACTTGGCCCATTATCTCTTTTTGCTGAGCCACACTAACCCTGTATGGAGGTTTATTTGGTGGGCTACTGCCTGGCACCAAATCTATCTCATGGTCCTCGGGTCTCTCTGGCGGTAATTGAGACAGTAATGAATCGGAAAAACAGTCACTATACTGTTGTAAAAACATTGACCTTTCTTTATCTAGCATAGATAAATTTGATTCATCACAATCTGACACTTCACGTGCAAAAACCAAGTACGCAGAAAGATGCTTTTTCATTACAGAAGTAATAGCAGAAGCTGATACAGTGGGAATAGACTCCCCTTTAAGCTTTACATCCAGAATGTGAGTCTTTCCCCTGCTCTGTACAATGATCTTTTTGTTGTAGGCATCCATGATTCCCTGTACATGAAACAACCAAGGAATACCTAGCAACACATCACATCCGTCCAGTGGCATGATGTAAAATTCTTCAGCATCTACATAGGACTGGATATGTAGACGCAGCTTTCCAATGATGGGTGTCACAGCCTCTGTATGGCCAGGACATGCCAAACCTGCCTTTGTTGTATACTCCATCTCTTCAGGTCTGATTCCCAACTTTGAAGCCAATTCTGGGGAAATAAAGTTGGCTTTGGCCCCTGGGTCAAAGAAGATGAGCACTGTTTGATCCTTGACCTTTCCCCATGCTCTGCAAAGCTCACTTGCATCTGAATTTGGCTTGTCGCCCACCATATCTGGCACTAGACCAGCCATGGGCTTCTTTCCTTTCCTGTCCTCCTTGTCTTCAGAATCAGCTGGCCTTTTCTTTGTAGGACAGTTGTAAGCAATGTGGCTAGGCTGCTCACATATAAAGCATTTGTTTTCTGTCCTCAGGACCTTCTTTTGCTCTTCTGACTTGCGAGGAAAACGTCTTTTCCATTTCTTCGCTGGTCCCTTTTCTGATTCAGCCGTAGCTTTATCTTTCCCTGCGTTGGCTGACTCCTGAGTCCCTTTAGGAGCCTCATTGGGAACGTGCTTCTTGGCTGAATTTTTCTTGCCTGATCCTGCCTTGACGCCAGTGTTAAATTCACAATCTTCTCCCTTGAGCAAACCATTGTCAGTGTTTGCTACCTCGATGAGCTGCGTCAAAGTAGTGACTTTTGTCTTCGTACAGTACTTTCTCAATCCTTTAGGTAGGCCACAACAGTATTTTTCAATCTGTTCTGTCAATGGCACAAACCTATAGGAAGTTACTGGAAGTAGAGCTTTCCAAAACTTCCGATTGTAATCATCCAAATTTCTGCAAATGGCAGCATTAAGCTGGTGCCATTCTGTCATGACATCTGCTTCAAAGTCATCAGATAACCATGCTGCTGCAAAAATCTGCTTGAAGTAAATCCATGTGGACGGAGCTTGCCCTTGAAGCAATAAAGTTGTCCACCATTGTCCCGCATTCCCTGTCAAGAAAGTGGCTGCCTTGCGGACCTTTGAAGCCTCTGTAAAGTTTCCCCCTACATAGGCCTTGTCAAACTGCTGGAGGAATGAAAGAGCCTTCTTCCTGTCATCAAACCCTGTAAAGGTCGTGAATGTCACACCTTTGCCACCTTCTTTGTACGGAGTTGGCCTCTCCAGCGGCATTAAATTGTCATATGGAAGTGACTGAAACATGGGAACACTATTAGGGTTCATCTGTGTTCCTTGGCCGCTATTAACTTGACCTGAAAATGCCATATTTGGCTGCTGATTTGTAACTCCAGCCATACCAAAATTTGCCTGTGGCATCCCAAATTGGCCCTGAGTGCTCTAAAACCCTGGTAGCATGCCCGTGACACCATACATGGGGTTAGGCATCATCGTTTGAGCACTCCCGAACACTGTTCCTGGCGTGTAAAACTGATTTCCAGGTGCATGACCAGCCATGCTCTGGAATACCGATCCACCTCCAAAATAGCCAGGGTGTATTGAAGGTGGTGGGAAGACTTGTTGCATAGCCTGTAGGTTGCTTCCCTGCCCGTTAGAACCAGCTATAGGCTGCTGAAAGGTGGCGGGCTGAACTGGTACAGCTTGAGAGACTGGCATCTCAGCCACCTGTTCTTGCACCTTAGGCATAGGTTGTGGAGATTGCATGTTCGTCGTCAAGTGTACAGGTGTTTCCATTGACTGTGCGGTATGAATCACCTGTGCTCGAGCCTTAACAGGCTTTTGAATATGATCCAGTGACCCAACTTGCTGAGACGGAACAGGAGGTTGCAGAAAGGCTAAAAACCTCGGGTTCTGTATTACTTGTGTGAACATAGCCACAACAGTAGCCAACTGGGCCCTGAATATATCGTCATCTGTCTGTGGTGGTCTTGAGGACTCACCCACTTCATGTGTCTGTTGACCCTGTGAAGAGGAAACCTCTTCAGTCACATCATTTGGTCTGTCAGCCATAATTGCAATTCCCTGTGTCTGGTCTATGATCCCCTGTGTCTTCAAGCCCAAAACTGACCAAGGCTCACTTCTATGGGAAAAAGTGATTTAATCCCGTCGATGGAACCATGAAACCGGCCTGTTCAATCGAAAAAGGGCGGTAGACTTTACTTTAAACCTTGATTTAGCTTTCACCCATTATTAGTCGTCTATTTTACCTGTACTTTAGTGACACAAGACAGGGGAATGGGATATAGACGCTAGAATGCACGTGTATGAGAAGACCGACACCAGATTGGCCCCTAACTTAGGCGCCCCTTTCGGTATTTCTTTATTGTTCAAAAGAGGGAATAAACGCTGTGGTTCCCTACAAGCTGCCCCGCACAAACTCGGCTGAATTTCCACTGTTCCGGCCTGATTTCGGCAGCATAACTGTACTAGGACACTTCACAGTCAGTATTCCCACGCATTAAATGACTTTCCCGATGCATACAGGCACTTTGCAAAACCTGGCGAGAATCTGCAGCACGCTGAATTCTCTGTTTTCAGCCCTGAAAATGTGCCAGATCACCTGTACAACGGTCCCCTTGCGTCCCCGAACGTCCTGGGGGTATTAGGGTCCGTTTAGGGCCAAAACCCTAAACCTGCAAAAATACACAGCAAGCTGTAATTTACTGTTTTGGGCTCCGTTTCGCGTGCCGGTCGCATCCGTAGCAAGTCCTCGAGCTCCCGCACCTATAGGGCTACTTGCCCTTTGAATCGGACGAGATTTCTGGCGTGAAACCTCTCCGAATTCACCTGTACCTGCGGGGGGATTAGCCGCTAGCTAATCCAGTACCTGTGCAAGAGGCTCTTGCCTCGGGAATCGCGCATGAACCCACACAACTGTACATTGGTCAAATGAAGAGCCCACTAGTGGGGCATAACATACTGCCAAAGGGGAGAGAGAGGGCAGTGCGTAGCGTGCAGGGCATCACTCCTGGCACCGCACTGTACATAGGAGGGAAAGCAAGCACTCCATAGCTCTTAACTTGTGACAAAACTGAAAATGAGGCTCTCCTCCTCCTAAATTCAGCGCCAACTCTTGTTGCATGATGCAAGTGCACTAGAAGGTGCCACTTGGCACATTTATAAGCATTTTCCCGTTTCGGGGTTGCCGCCTAAAAATCTCCCAACCGGTTGTCCAGTTGACTTCACGGCAGAGTAAGAAAATGTTCCCCTTGTCATTCCGGAGGTAATGACGCCAACACATTTTCAGGTCCCAAAATAGCAGTTCCCTAAATTTTAGGAGATGCTGCCATTGTATCTTTCTAGGTCATCCGACCCTCTTTGTACACTGTAGCCACACCCAGAATTGAAATGTAGCCTCTGTAGCAAAGGATTCCACTTTGGCTAGTCAATGACCCCACTTGGCTAACCATAGTCCTTGTCCAACCTTAGTGCTCT
This sequence comes from Adiantum capillus-veneris, assembly GCF_014529385.1. NCBI lineage: Eukaryota > Viridiplantae > Streptophyta > Polypodiopsida > Polypodiales > Pteridaceae > Adiantum > Adiantum capillus-veneris. The sequence continues at coordinate 12,950,213 of NC_140931.1, read as the reverse complement.
CTTGCCCTCAGGCTTAGACTCCCTGTGGACAGTTCCACACTAGCTATGCAATGTAGGGCAGTTAGATTTCCCGAGGGGTGTTTCCAAAAAGTGAAAGTAAATAGATAATAAGAAAGAAATCAACAAAAAGGATAGATAGTAGTCACACGCTGGTGACAGTGCATATCTCTGTTCAACAAGTATCTTTATGTCACAAGTTTGTTGTTTCTCCTCTTGTTGGACGTAATATGATTTTCGGCATTAAGTGGTTTCGTGAGGATGATCCACAAGTTAGTTGGAAAGAAAGCACGCTCACTCTCTCTCTCCAAAGGATGCGGCTCCTGTGGTTATTCTCGGCGAGCAAGGCATCCAATGGCCAACTAAACATCAAGGATGTTATGCAAAATACTGTGACCTTCTATAAATCTATATTATGTAGGGTGAATAACGTGGGTCCTAGGAAAGACTCAAATGCAAGTGATTAGCATTGCCTTTGTGAAAACCAGATAAATTCCTCCCTGAAGGAAATGGGCTGCCATTGTTTAAAATTGCATGGAGAAGGGATGTGGGCAACAAATTCAGTAAGCCCAATCTTCCAAGAGTTGGACATAGTGCTGGAAGCTCAAACATGTTGACAAAGGGTCGTGCCTCAGGTAGCAGCCATGTCATGTGACACATGGGTATGCACCAAGTAAAACGTAGAGTTTTGAGCTGATTGAGCTAGCATTCACACATTATCTAATGGACCCAACAAGGAAGCGAAGAAGGCATGACACATAGAAATCAAAGTGGAGGGATTTACAATCATGCCTCTAGGATTTACAATTGTTCCACGGGCATCCATGCAATGCAAGCCACGGTAGAAGTGATGTGTGTAAATTTCTATCCAATAATGACTCTTGGACGGCTGTCACTCTAGCTTTTTGATAGCCAATCAAAATTACGAAGAGCCTTGAGGGTAAGATGGAGGTAACAGGAGAGGGGGATGGATGGAAGTGGTGAGGTGGAATATAATGAAGGAGGACGCGTAGAAGGAGGGACTCCAAATTTTCAACCCAACCATTGAGGTAGTTCAATGTTTCAAGCTATGGCTGGACCTTCCACAGGTTTGCAAGGTTATATGCCATGTGTGTGTGTCTATATGTGCTGAATTTGTGTGTGTGTAGAGAGAGGTTCGGAAAGCCAATTTGGTAGAGAGAGAATGTATGTTATAGAGTGTGTGGGTTGAAATTGTGTGTGTGTGTCTGTGTGTGTATGCAATTAAGTGTTTGACACGCCTTGGATATCCATACGAAGGAACAACTCCTCCCTCAAAGCTTGGAGAACCGGGGAGGACACCACAAAGAAGAGAGCTCTCATCATACAATTATGAGGGGAGGCATGAACGTATTAATGACGAAGATGGTCGTAATACGAGGCTTGGAGAGCGCTCCCATCTTCATAGATGACAGTCTCACAAGGGTGTAGCTAGAGCACCGGAGAGCGTGCATGCCGTGGGTCTTAAAGGAGAGGAGAGAAGACAAAAAAGCCTTCTACAGAGATGGCTGGGTCATTATTGTTGATGTCTGGCCAGAACGATGATGATTAGAGCATGTGATTGAGGGGAGACCACCATAGATGGCACATTGAGACTCAAGAGGCTCAAGAGTAGCACTCATATTTAGATGAGAATTACAGGGGCGGTTCAGTGTAGTATCCTAGGACAGCAAGGCCAGATACATATGAATTAGCCTCCAGTTCTCACAAAATAGAGTCATCTACATTGCACTATGCCACTTCTCACCATGAGGCTCATCTAATTCCATCATTGAGGAGGGGTCATGAGAGGAGACAGGAAATGCTTGCCAATTAGAGGAGATTATGCACTACTACACTTTGGGAGAGGTCTTCCTTATAGGGGACTTCAATTCATATACACACAACTGGCAATGTGAAATATTTGAGTCCAGCGGGTGAGACACTCAGGGCTAGCTGGAGACGGAGAGCACGTGGTTTTCAGATGCCCCATCTCTATCAGGGAGAGAAGATAGAGATCAGAGACCAGTTCCACCTAGAGATTGCACTGTGCCTGGCTCAGCTCAAATTACATCCAGACGTATTCATTAGGGAGCTGTTGACATCCCCCTCATTGACATACACCATACTACACCCCCAATATAGTAAAGGATGGAGCTAGCTAGATTGCATATCATGATTGTATACCCTATGTATACAGTCTTGCATTAGGAGCCCCTAGTAGTAGAGCTCCATCCTCCATCCATCATGGTCATCACCCAACATAACACCCCCAATCCACAAACCCCCAAACACCCCCCCCCAACACACACACCACCACCACCAACAACAACACACACACCACTACCAAACAATGGTATACTCCAAATTGAGTCCTAGCATCAACTTATCAGCTAGCTGTAGTGTTTCATTTTTGGTTCAGCTTTTCCTTTTTGGGATGACAGAGGATATATTACGCAGGTACATTCATAGAGAGTAAGAGCCATCTGTTTTAGAAGGGCTACGAGCCATCTACTTTCAAATGGCTAAGGGCCATTTGTTTGTAATCATCAGTGATTTCTATCAAGATTGGACAATTCTATCAAGCTGAGTACATATTGACGTTACTAGACAAGCAAGAGTCCTGCCATTGATGATATTTTGGGTGTCACTTAAGCACTACATACTTTTAGTGTAAAGATCACGTTGAGTTTTTGAAAGCCTAAAACTCGTAAAGGCTTGTCTCTACCAAGGTGTACAGATGAAGCAAGCATTTTGGACAGCACGGCTATTCGCAAAAAACCCAAGATAATGGATTTTCAGGTCTAGAAAAGATCGAGTTGTGAATACGATTCCAACTTGAGTGGATCTCCTATTTTGTCTATAGCATTGAGAGTGTCTACTATAGCAAGACATCAATTGTCCAGATAAGAGCGGGTGGAGCACCTTGCATGGGTCTTTATTCCTTACCCACCCATGCATGATATCCTACATCCCCAATTTGGAACAGGATGGAGCTAGCTAGAGACATGCATATCATGACTGTACTTCTTGAGCATACAGTTTCATACCCCTGGACCTAGAGTTCCACCCACTCATCATCACGGTCCTCCCGATACATGTATGCACCACCCTCACCTTACAGCTTAGGTATTTTTCTTGTGCCCTTTTCAGTTTCCTGGATGACCAAAGGACACACTTATATATATTATTTGTCTCGTAGGCAGAATTTGGCGTCTAGAAGACGTTGATAAATTTTTATTTCTTTCTTTCTTTTTTCCTCCCCACACTTCAGCCAGAAAACTTCAGTTAACCATGCTATTATTTTGGCAACCAGAGTATCTATTTGATTATTTCAGAAGTTGAGCTGCCAGTTTGTTTATCGCCATAATCATTTCTAGTAAATCCTTTGAATGAAAGGGAGGAACTTGGTGAGGCCTATGATGGAGACATTGCATTTGCAACTGCTCTAGAGAGTTTTGGAGGTGGACATGATGATCCAATCAGTATTGCTGTTGGAGGTAAGCTTCCTTTTACTGATGTTATTATGGTTTTTAGTACTTGCATGTTCTACTTTCCTGTAATTACAAATTTTTTGTTCTTGTCTATGTATGGACAACATCGATTTCTCACCAATGAGACAATGGTGGTGTTGTCTAGTGTAAATGCTAGCCATTGCAGTTAGTTTTTGTTGTTTTTCTCCTTCTTCATGTTAGGTTATCCTGTCTCAGAAAATTTACGGAAATTTATTTACACTCATTGTGTATACGTATTGATCTATCTGCGAGATGCCAAAATTATATTTTCTAATTTGTGACGCTTTTGTGAGGCTATTGGGGTGGCCAATGGGTGCTGGACCGAATTACATTGGACACATCCACACTGAAATTACTTGGGCACTTTGTATAGTACTAGTAGCCTCAGCCTGTTGCTTTTAATATGAGGGAAATGTTGCACTAGTACTACATTTGAACCAGTTAATACTATACCATGCCGTTGCTATCATATATATTTTTGTAGAATACGGATCTTCAAACAAGCTGTCTGGGAATCTTGAACATTTGGAATCTAGAATGCTTTTTGATTGTGTGAGAATGTTTTGCCAAATAAAATTTGAACTCCCACGTCCTCGTTGAATTTTCACTCTTTTGTTGTCAAATATAGCGAAGTTTTCACAAGCTTTGTGAATTAAATGTACTTGAACTGAGAACTTTTAATGAAAAGAACTAGGTATACTATGCTGGCACCTGAAAGAAGCTCCAGTGTTCGGCAAAAATCATTTTTCAAACAGACAAAATTCCTTTCCTTGAATTTGCCAAGAGTAAATTTTAGAAAATAAGGTTTATTCTTCAGGTTTGTACACTATTTTTCTCTATTTTTGGGGCAGAATTTCTCCTTTTCCCCTTGAAATTGAAAACGGCACGATATTAAGTTGAGACACATTTTTCCCGAACACTGAAGCTCCATGAAGTGTTCAGTACTGTATTGTACCATACCTGTTGTACATGAAGTGTTCAGTACTGTATTGTACCATACCTGTTGTACCTGACAACCTTACATGTGGAACCTTAAACAAGCAGGAATCCATCAGAGAGGCTGCCATAACATAAGAGTCAAGACTTTGAAGGAGTACTAATAACTCCTTACACTCTGCTTTTGCTATTGTCAGTCTTGATGATCAGCGTAAGGATTAAGGTCTTGCATTTGGCTTATTCACAAAATTATTGGCTTAAACGAAGCAATATATATTTTTTTTCTTTCGCATTTGATGAAGTTAGAGGCATAGGACTACTGATTGGACACAAACTTTTTACTTTTCTTGAAATGACCTTATGAAATTATGTTTTGCAGGGCCTGTGATGAGCAAATTTACAATTGCTCTCAGGGAAATTGGGACATACAAGGAAGTTTTGCGTTCACAGGTCTTTCAAATGCCTGTTCTTTTTGCTTGAGTGAATTGATTGCATGCCTTACTTCTGAAGTTCGGAATTATCAGCATTTCTTGATCAGTTAGTGGTGTAGTTCAAGTTAACTTCTGCATGCTCAAGCTGGTTGACTCTGCCCTACACTGCTTGCTCAGGAGCATCTGGTTGGATTAGGATAATATAAAATAGACTTTTAATGTTTGCATGGAAATAGAAGAGCATTTAGTCCTTGCTTTTCATGCATTCATACACACTTCGTATACTCTGGGTTTGTTCAGATTTTTGGAATATTTAACTGGCCTCTTTATAGAGATATTCCTCGGTAATATGAGAGTGACCTTTCAGGAACTTCATCCTTTTTTGGTTAGTTTCAGCCAATGTCTGTTTGCACTATAGCCTGCTCTTCAAATGATTGAGCCTCAGTTCACCATTGGGTGCCTTTCCCATGAATCAATGTGTCATTGCAAGAAGCATGTACTGCAAGGGCTCCATGCATTTGTATATTGCTCATTCCATAGCACTGTGGTATAGTAATCCCTTTGTGGTAGACCTTGTTACAAGACTATTAGGAACGATTGGCCATGCACTAATCATTGGTGTTTACTGCCATGGCTTTTGTTAAGTTTACTATTTGTGTTTTAACACATTTGGGCATGGCATTTTAGTGTTCTACAGCAATGCACAGTTTTTGTTCTGTCGGACTGATGATGCCATACCCAGTAAACCTGGGTGACATTGGTTACTTGCTTCAAGCTTGCCTTGTTGGCTTGAATTGGTTCTAGTCTCAGAGAAAACACATACGTTCAAGCATTCTCTTATCCTCAACAGAATAATTATATCCAGCAAATACTTATTTTGGATAGGGCTCTGTCAGGCTGTTGGGAGTTAATAGAACTTGCATGAAATTGGAATATAGTAATGAAGTTCTAGTATCTGCTTGGATACAACAAATCTTGCATCAAATTAAAGCTTTGTTGCTGCTTTGTGACGGTCCTTCAAATTTGTGCTCTTAATTTTACTTCACTGGGTTATATTGCCACATGGTATACTTGTGTTGGAGTTTCTACATTTGATTAACATCTGTTGTCTAATAGAGGTCTTCTCTGTCAACAATAGTACAACAAAACTGTTGGAGCCTTTTTGTTGCAGCATTAGTGTTGCTTTGGGTGTAAAAAGGAGCAGTAAGTACTCGGCATGTTTTATGGCGTAGGAAAATATGAACTCCCAATATGCACGAACATGTTCCACAGACACCGTAAAATACAAACTCCCAAGATACAGGAACACATATTCATGCACCCTGGAAAATCTATTTGGTCTTGGCAATGTGACCTTTTGATGAGTGGAGTTGGCTGCACTAGCTCCTTCAGGGAAGAGGGCAGATGGAAGGGCCAATAACTGGTAGCGCAACTGTTAAACAGGACAACAAAGATGCCAATACGAAGTCTATTTTTGTTTACATTTTATTTGAGAAGGGGGTCTGGGTGAGGAGTTGGTGCGAAGATTGAAATTGTTTCTCCAGAGGTGGTTTGATCCTTCAAACGTTATAACGTGCATTTTGATTCGCCCTTGATGAATAAAACTGATAGGAGAGCATGACGTCATGTTTTCCTCGTTTGTGTAGGTGGAACATATGCTAAATGATAGGCTGTTACAGTTTACTAGCATTGATCTTCAAGATGTGAAGGTTTGTATTTCCAACTCATTCACATAATGTTGCATATCCTATGATTTTTTGATTTTTTTGATAATAGACATGGCCATTCTATGGGCCACCTATGTTATGCTTGTTTAGAATTTCAATGATAGAATTGCGATTTTGTCATATCTTGGTGCAACTATCATTTGCTATTATTTTGATGCTTTTGTCTACTAGTAAATCGTTTTGTTTCATTATTTCTAATTAATTTACATGAAAACATTTGATCATTCATGGAAAGGTTGTTAGAATCCTGGTACTTTGTAGGTACATCCTAGTACATATGATTATCTATGCTCAAGATGAATAGTTGTAGCATTGTTTCATCGCTTCATCCTTCCTGATTGAATAGATCTTTTAACTGTATGTCATGCTATGCCAGCCAGATAGTATCCACTATGATTTTCTACCCTCAATCTAATATATAACACGGTATGATAGAGTGTTTCTTTAGTTTACTCTTGCAGGATTTTAAAATATCTGCACATGTTTTTCCCACATGTGGAGGTTGGGCCCTGAGGGTTTTCATAATTTCTGTAGGAAGTGCGAAAAAGATTTGATAAAGCCAGTCTTCATTATGACCAGGTTTGTGATTTTGTTTGTGTAAATACTCTGCATTCAAGTCTTCTTATTGTAAATGTCTCTATTGGGGAACGAGGCCTTGAGATGCTGAACCTGTGGATAGGTGCGCGAGAAATTTCTCTCTCTGAAGAAAGGCACGAAATTAGAGGTGGTTGCGGAAGCAGAAGAGGTAGTTATTTGTATCCATGGCTTGGACTGTTGTGTAATGCAGTTTAATTGAAGCTTGAGCTTTGCCAAAATCTCCTTCAATTCCATGTGACAGTGGCTTTATATTGTTTTGTAGGACCTTCGAAATGCCCGGTCAGCATTTGAACAAACACGCTTCAATCTAGTATGTATGGTTCAGATCTCTTGTCTTGACATATTACAGTTCACTTAGACTTAAAATTCACTTAGACTTAAAATTGCTTTTCTTGATGCTTGCAAGAGTATGCATAGACATGCTATGTTACAATTTGCCTACACTTAACTAAGCTTTTAATGATGGTTGCAAGAGATGATGCAAGCATATCCAGTACATGCACATTTCTGTGCTTGAGTGTGCACATATCCTCCACAAAAGAGAAGATATATTTATGTCTACGAGGGGACAAACTAGCTTGTTAGACAAAGTGGTGTTTCCATTCTCACTTATTAGCTTGGGGACTTCTGGCTCACCACTACATAAGTATTTTCCTGTGATGTATGTCACGCAGTTTATCTAAGGGTCTACCTTAGTCTTTGAGTTCCAATGTACCTACTCTATCCTGTGAGTTCTTACAAAGTCTAGTAAGAATCTAGTGCTTGCACTGCACCTCCCCACGTAGTTGAGCCTATGACTTCTTACAAACTCAATAGTCTAGTCAGAATCTAGTGCACAGTCTTACACTGCACCTCCCCACGTATCTACTCTATCCTGGGAGTTCTTACAAAGTCTAGTCAGAATCTAGTGCAAAGTCTTGCACGCACCTCCAACGTAGTTGAGCCTCGACATCCCCCTCGTATGGAGTTACTGGTTCTTGGTTTGCACACACCTAGTCTATCCTGTGGGTTGAGCTCTTACAAAGTGTATTCAGACTCTAGTGCACTGTCTTGCACTGCACTTCTCCCCGCACAGTTGGTCCTTGACACCCCCCATGTATCCAAGCTTAGCGTGCTTCCAGCCAGTTGCATTGTAACTTGTATATTGTATGGTGTATTGAGGTTTAGGTCTGCTACCCGTCGCCATCACATCTGTGTACTTATGTATTTGTGCCATGCTGTAGTCTGCCGGTTGTGCCCAATCTATGATAGTCATGTCTGTTGTCTTGTGAGACCAATCTCCAATGTTGATATCAATCCATTGTCGATGCTCGTCTGCCGCTCTCTCTTGCTTATTATGAGACTTTTGTAAAGCCTTCTTGACTTTCGTGTAAGCTGCATCCTAGTCTTAAACAAATTTTTTTGTTGATATCAATCCGTCATGGTTACTTCAGCTCCTACCAGTAGCACAAGTATCTTGGGAAAGTATAGCCATGGATTTTATCATGGATCTTCGGAGAACTTAGAATGGAAGTGATGCTATTTGGACAATCAGAGATTTCTTGCCCATGCATTTAAGCATCATGAAATGCCAAAGATCTCAGAATTACAGGCAAGTTTTGGAGAGCTCTCTTCGAAAATTTAGGAACTAAGTTAGCTTTTCTTTCAGCTTAGCATCTCCAGGCTGATGCAAAGAGCGAAGCGGCTAACCCTGCTATTCTTGATCTATTGAACTGCTATGTTTTTGAGTGACAAATGGATAGGGAAAAATATCTATGGTAGATTTTGCATACAATAATAGGTTCATTCTTCTAATGGCAAAGCTCCCTTCAAAGTTATCTATGGAAAACCTCATCTCCCACTTATACTCCTTACAAAAGACGATCTTTGCGGCAGATGAGTCTCTTTGTGATATAGATTCTGCTTATGCTTATGCTTATGTTCTTCTCAAATTTGAGAAAGCACAGTTAAAGAAAAAACTTGGGAATTCCGAACAAAGGGAAAGTAGTAAAGCTCTTTAACATATACGACAAACCCCTTAAGATTATAGATAAAGTTAATAATGTGACTTTCAGTCTAGATCTTTCAGCTCATTGGAACATCCACAATGCTTTCCAGGTAAGTTTGCTTCAACGCCCAAACTGCGTAGAGGCTGATGATGTGGCAGCATATGGATCTCCGCGATTACGGCAGCATGCTGACATGGCACAACGCACGGATCTCTGCCTTTTCTGGGGCAGCCTTTTGGGTGCAAGCTTTTGGGATAGGAGCTTTTGTGGGCAATGCTTTTCTTTGTATGCTTTTGGCCAGGGGCCTTTAGATAAGCTGCCAGGGTCTCATTCTTGGTTGATTAGCTTGGGAGCCTTTTCACTCCTGTGGGCAGAGCCCCCCATGTAACCTTCCATATAAAGAACTTCATTGCCATGGGCAATCGCGGAGACCATATATTATTCATCACCACTTCCCATCTTGCCTCCGGCTACTGCTTTCCCCATTGCTTGTTGAGGGGGGAGAACCAATCAATCAAGACCATAAGAGAAAGATAAATATCCTTGGTTTTTGGTTTCCCAGATTGCCTATTCTTGGGCCAATACCATGCTTTCCAAGAGAGGGACATTGTACTTTGTGAATCTTAATAATAAAGAAATACCGAGAAGGGGCGCCAATCTTTGGGGCCAGTGCGTTTCCGTCCCCGTTCCGTGTCGAGCGTCCTTTTCTCTTTCTCTCCCTCTTTTCAAGTTCTATTCAGGTGTTTGCAATTTTCTCACGTGTGTTGCTGTAGATCTTTAGCTTGGAGTGTCCAAGTCTATTACAGTGGTATTGGAGCTCATACGATTCTTCTTCTATGAAGGATCCGATCCCTTTTGCACAACACACATGGATGCCGACAGTGAATCTGGCAGGGAGGAAACTGTTCAACCTACTTGCACGAGTGAGGAGACCAATGGAGGTTCTAACGGGAGTCGGTCCTTTTTTGAGGACTAGGGAGCCAAGTATGGCCCTCTTTCGCCAAGTGACCTCGATAGGATGGAAGCCCAACGTGAACTTCTGGTTGACATCTATGCCAATCATATACTCAAATACACCGAGGATCCGTAGTAAGCAAAATTTTGAAGAATCACCCGTGTGACAAGATGCATTCGGGATGGTAGGCAGCCAATCTGTAATAGACTTGCAAACTCTAAGCCAAAGATCTACAACAACACACGTGAGGGGTATTGGAAACAAGTGAACATAAGAGAAAATAGAAGGAGAGATGAAATGGCATGGCTTAGTTCCGCACCCAGACGCACTAGCCGCAAAGACAGGCGCCCCTTCTTAGTATTTCTTTATTATTATGCTTCTCAAAGTAGCTCCCATGCAAAACTTAGGAGACGTGAGGCCATGGGCGTTATAAAGGCCTTGGCCAAACTCAAAAGTTGTTACATAAAAAGCTGCACTTCTAAAAGCATTTAGTGCCCAAAATCAAGCACCTCATGGGTTGTCTGTACACTGCTGCCATGTCATCATGTTGCCGCAAATCTTGCCGCAAAACGAGGGCATTTGTACGGCCTGCCAGGTAAGCATCCTTTACACAAAAATAAGAGGGGGGGGGGGGGGGGGTCCCTGCTTCATTTGAAAGTTTTACGCTCCTTAGCTAGTTTCCATAAGTTCGGATGGGTTAGGCTTTTGAACCTAACCCCTTCTGGGCCACTCGTCCATAGTTTGTAAGTTGGTAAAACTTCCTCTGGCTCTTTCTCTAGGGTTTTGGCCCCTTTCTGTCCGGGATCTGTCCTTTAGTCCTGTCACGTCATCACTATGTGACATACCCCCCTCTTTGAAGAATTGTAATCGCCCTCGATTACGCTTGTAAAACAGACATACGACAAAAATTCCAGCACTTGCACGAAGACGACAATCACTGAACATTCACAACACTATCCCCGTCGAGATCTTAGATGAGAATCATGATCATTGTAACTTTATTTAGCAATCACATCGAGATTTCATTGATTTTTTCACGGATGTCTTGTTCTACTAAATCTCATTACTATCACATCCACATCACCCCTCAGGTGAGCAAGACAAAATGCTGCAATCATTTTGCCTTTCAGAGATGCACTCAAACAATACACATGAGAGAGCACATGTAACATATTTATTTCAGGAATTCCGATTCAAAGTACTTCTTCACATTATCATTCAGCAAAATATTATTAGCCTGCTAGTATCCGTCGTGAAATCAATGACGTTATTCCATCAAGGTAACTTGTGACAAAGGAGCGGCGTAAATCCCCTCTTGTGCTGTCCGCACCAGATTCAACTTATTGATTCATCGGTAACTCTTGGAATAGCCGGTGCTAAACCAAAAGCTTCAAGGTAAAGCTCTAGGATCTGAGGAGTATCTGCTAAAGTCCTCCTTATCCATTCACTTGGTATCAAGAGAGGATAATTCTTGAACTTAACCAAATACCGTCATGTCAGCTTAACCTTTACTTCTTGGCATCCAGTGTTCATCACCTCGCGTTTTTGCTCAAACCCCTGCGTTGTCGCGGTGTTTCGAGCTCCCTTTTCCTGCGATTTCAGATTTGGACAGGACTTGGACTTTGCTTCATCGGCATCCCTTCGGGTTTCCCTTGCCTCTCCCTTCACTTACCCTCTACTGCCTGTCTTCTGACGTTCTATCCGGCGTGGTTTCCCGATCCTATCCTCACCTTTGCTTCTTATTTTACACACGAGACTTCTCTGTTGATTTTTTGTCTATATCTATGGCAACACTCCCAGCCATGCCCATCTTTCCTCCCGGCCAAAAGCTTGACGGCTCCAACTTTGTTGTCTGGAAGATGAAGATCATGGTGATGCTTATGTAGTTTGACCTTTGGGACTGGCTTACCGATCCTGCCAATGCCATGTGTCCCGGCCTTGCTCCTGCATCTGGTGCTCCTACATCGACATCATCAACTACTACTTCTTCTGTAGTTACACGTGCTGGCTTCTCATCTACTTCTTCTCATGGTACTGCTTCTAGCGGATCAGGTACTGTGGTTACACAGGTTGTGGTGGATCACTGGCATCTGAACCGTCGCAGAGTTTAGTCTTTCTTACTCATCAACTATGCAGGATAGCGTGTTGACGTCTTTACGCTCTCACACCATTGCACATGAGGTATGGGGTTTCCTTTGCAACATGTACGAGGCGAAGACTCCCGGAAGGATCCTCGCTCTGGAAAGACTTTGATGGACTTACAGGTCTCGACTTTTTGGGACTTCATATCCCGCATGCTTTTGCTCCATGATGAGCTAGCAGCTTGTGGACACCAGATCTCTTCTGAGGGCATGGCAACTCGGTTGCTGCTCAAGCTTCCCGACACTTATGATTCCTTGTTCCAGTCACTTACTACCTCCACGTGCCCTACTCCTATCACTTGGAAGGAGCTCTTACCCGCTGTGCAGCATATAGCTTCGCGCGTTCAGGACAGAGCCACCTCAGACGCCTCTCCGGGTGCTACTGCCTTGGTTTCTACATCTTGTAGGGGTGGTAGTGCTCCCCGACAGTCTGGACCTGGTTGTACACCTTCTCGCCCTGACATTACTTGTACCTATTGCGGAAAGAAAGATCATTCTGCAGCAAAATGTTTTAAACGACGGCGGGACTTCAAGAAGGATTCAGATCCTGAGGATGGGACGGCTTCTCAACAGACGTCTGCCACCGCCATCTCTAGCCCTTCACAGGCCGATGGCTTTACCCTCTAGGTTCATCCACCTCCTTCTTCCATCTTCTGATCACTTTTTGGCTTGGAGTTTGCCAGTTTACCACCTTGGCCTTCTATCCTTTTGTGTTAGGGTGCTCTGCTTCAGGGGGGGTTCTCTCTCTTCCGTCTATCTCTCTTCTGCTAACCTCCATCGATGAGCTTCCTGCTCGTCTTCCATCTTTCCCTCATATATATCCTCTTCAGCGACTTGTTCTGTTGTTAGCCTCTCCATCACCTTCCATGTGCAACTTGATCAGCTTGACCTAGCTTCGGTCATCATCACATTGGTGCTGGACGGTTCGTCGTTTTTTGTTTGGCTTGCGTTTCTTCTTTTTACACTCCAGTTTTGCTAGGCGTGTTGCATCTTCTTCGTTCGCGACTCCGCGTCTGTCGTTGAGGGGGGGTGTTAGATTCTTCATCTTCAGATGCTTTGCACCTTGCCTATAGGCTGGATAGGGATTTTTAGGCACATCTAGGGTTTTGCTCAGCACTTTGCCCGGCCGGACATGTTCTGGTCCTTTTTTATTTTATCCTCATTCATGGGTATTTTTTGTGCATGGTCGTTGGGGCTTCTGGTCTACCCTACCTATTCCCTATTCTCCTATATATAGGAGGGGGGTGCACTCTCCCATTCATCTTGTCTTGTACACAACAATTTTTACCAGCTGGAGTTATTGGGGCTTGCCAGCCTTTTCCATCTATCCCTTGTGTGTCCATCGCCATTGTCTCTCTCTCTCTCTCTCTCTCTCTCTCTCTCTCTCTCTCTCTCTCTCTCTCTCTCATTTGTCTTTCCGATAGACGGATGACATACACACCATGTACATTTGATTTGTCTCATAGGCCGATTTCGGCCTGACATAGACGTTAAAAATCTTTCTTTCTTTCTTTCTTTCTCTCTCCACCTTCCATTGCTCACTCTGACAATATATAATATACATTGAAGAATGATGGAGAAGCAGGGAGATGATAGCAATAGCTACACGATATGGATATTAATCCTAGTGGTAGAAAACTGTAGCAGACAATCAACTAAAAAACTATGCCAATAGAAACCCTTCCTTCTTCGGTCTCTGAGAAGACGCTCGCTGTTGCTGTCCCCCCCTGCTGTGTGGTGCTCCCCTGTGAGCTGCCCGAGCCGCTTTCGCCCGCTGCTGCCTTGTAGCTAGCTCCCCACACTCGCTTACGCTGCCCCTCGCCCTCATTGCCCCACCTCCAGCACCCCCCCCCCCCCCCCCCCCCCCCCCCCCCACCCCCAAAATCCCCCAACCCACCTCCTCATCCCTCGGCTCCTGCTCTCTGTGGGCAGGGTCGTCACTTCCCAACCTCGCCTCGTCGTCTCTGTCTCGTCTTCGCTCCACATTCGTTCGCCGCCGTAGCAGTAGACATAGATTGAGGTTCTGCTCCGCCATAGCGGGACTCAACTGAAGCCCCCTCGCGTGAACCAGACCATCCGACTTGCTCTTTCGCCGATAGAGAAAGCGAGATTAGAGGCAATGGTGGCGCGCCTGCAAGATCATCGACACCCAACCTAGTAGAGGGGATGCGAGATCTCCTTCATGCCCGCCTTTTAGCAGAGGTGGGAAAAATCATCAATGTTCAGCGTCTTAGGCATGGCTATTATCAGATTGAGTTTGAGACTTCCAAGATGGCGTCCAAGGTGATTGCAATGAGCCCATTGGCCATTCGAGTAGCCAGAGCTCATTTTCGATTGTGGCGCCATGGCTTCGATCCGGCTACTGATGCTCTTGTCGAGGAGGCAGACCTATCCATCCCAGTTTGCTTCCTTGGTCTGAGGAGAGAGTACCTCCCATTACTTTCTAGGATAGGCTTTGAGATTGGGATTGTCTTGGAGTGACCTCGCACTACAGCTTCCATCGCTGCCAAGACTACCACACCTTAAGGGAAACGAGAGGCTTTTTCCGAAGCAAGTATGCGATACTATGCACTACGATACTATGGACCTTTATAGATATAGGAAAAGATAAATATTGTATCCTTTAGACTGAGGCTACTTGTACTTGGAAGATTCACAATGCATTTCATGCGAGTCTATTGAGACCTATCAAAGGTGAAGTGCCAGTGGACCCCTAGGAGCAACCAGAAGTGGAAGAGATATTCATTCCAGAATAGGCCAAGGAAAGGAAAGTGAAAGGTAAGCTGACACGACGGTATTTGGTCAAGTTCAAAAATTGTTCGGCTCTTGCTGCCATGTGGATGGAGGAGGACGACTTAGCAGATATTCCTTGATACTAGAGTTTTACCTTGAGGCTTTTGGGTTAGAACTGACTATTCGGAGAGTTAATAATGAATGAGTAGGTTGAATCTGGTGCGGTGCGGATTGCACAAGAGGGGAGTTACTCCGCTCCTTTGTCACAGGTTATCTCGACAGGAGTAAAGTTACTGATTTCTTTTGAGATTACAGGGATACTGACAATATTCTCCTGAATGAATTTATGTCAAGAAATACCTTTTTTTTTTTTCGAGAAAAAGATCCTTCTATTAGTTAATGGAATTGCCCATAGGGCTACAACCACCTCTACTAGAGAGGGCTACAACAATCATTAGGGGAGACTCCCCCAATGAACAAACAACATATGTACAATGAGGCTAAATCAGGAAATGGGAGGAGGGAAAAGCCACACAGGTTGACGGTAGTGCCATCTGAGTACACATGCTGGACCATGGTGAAGAAAGGCCAAGGGCTCCAGAGTTGAAGGAATGTCTCTCTACGCTCCCGCATGCGGCTGGAGCTGCCCTGGAGTCTCTCAAACTGTCCATTGAGCTTGAAAGTATGGATCAGCTCTAGTCAAAAATCTCAAACTGTCTCGGTTGGTGGTACAAGGCTAGCCTCAAAGACGCTGAAGCAGCGGGCCCGCTAGATGAACCAGAGTGTTGGGCCACAAACGAGCTCCCAACACTCCTCTCTCTCACTGCACCACTCCTATGGAGTAAGCTCTGTAGAGCAGGCTGGAGTGTAGGTCGCCCCCCCGTATCACTATCATCCTGCTAGTGGAGGATAGCTCAAATTGTAGTGCTGGGCCTGTGAGAGTGGACCAAGGAGCTGCCCCCCAAGTGTATTGCTGTGTTGTGGAAAGAGCTGGCATCAGTCGAAGGACATGAAGCCAAACCTGCTGTGCCATAGGGCAATCCCAAAGATAGTGACGCTGACTCTCCAAAGGATGGTCATAAGGTGCACATGCTGTCGAGAGGCCACTATGTACAAGCAAGCTCCCCATTGCTGTAGCTCTATGTGCAACTAGCCACTGGAACAAAGTGACTCGCCGCGGCTGTCTGGCGTCCCACAACCTCTCCCAAAAAGCTGACAAGAACTCAATTGTAAGACCCTCCTCCTGCCAATGAGGGGCTGCAGCAGGGTGGGCCTCTCTCCATGCTGCTAGTATGTGACGTCCCAATCGAAAAGTGTACTGAAAGAAAGGGACACCTGGATGGTCGGCTGAGGAGAAAGGGTCCCTCCAAAACCACTCTCCAGGATCCCACTGCACTCGTGCCAGTGGACAGCTCTGCCAAGCCCACAACCTCCAGTGGCCTATCTCAAGAGCTGCTGGGTTAGGATCTATGACACAACTCCTCCGACCGATGCCCACAACTCTGATCCTTTGAAAACAACACTTTCAACCTGTGGGGCCTCTACTGAGACTCTGTGTAACCGACCCTCACCGTGTAGCTCGAAAGACATGGAGGGTACAGTCTCTGAGCAAGCCCGAACTGCGATGAGGACCTCCAGTTGCGTGAAGGCCCCCATCCATCTGGGCGTTGCTGACTCGAGAGGTGTAAGCCACTCAGCTGGTACTACCTCTGTGATGTTCTGGCACATGCTTTGCACCCCTCTCATGCCCTGTAAGCTGGATGCTTTGAAGCTCCTCTGATAAACGTGAGAATTGTAGCCAATCACCTAAAGTGTGTGCTGGACCCTCTGCCATGGGACCCCAAGAGTGTAGCAGGCTACAGTGTCACTTTCGCAGGACACACAATTAGTACAGTTGGTCTAGGTTGGTTCACACTGGACGGACTCTCTCGGTTGGGCAGTGACACGTGGCAGCAGAGATACGGACTGGTCTAGTGGACATCGTGGCCAGGTCACCAGATGGATGACATTTATGAGCCGTTGGTGGCTCTTTATGGTGGTACATGTGAGCAGTAGCCGGGGGTCAGGATCATTATCTTCTTTTACATCTGGTCCAGTGTCGTCGTCTAAAGTAGAGAGTCTATACACAGAGCAGTTATTCACCATCCCTGCATATCTGAGCCTCGACACCCCATAGTACCTAAGAGTCCTGGGCTGGAGTTGAGTGTGCTGCCACGCCAGAGTCTGTATCAATTCTTTGAGATAGTCGAGTCATTTGTTGTGGTCTACTGTTGCTGTTGTGTCTCCGTGAGCTCAATTGTTGTCTATTGTTTCCTGTTTTCAGTCTGTTTTGAGTGAGATTGTCACGCACATTGCACTGAGGAGCACCCAATGTAGAGAGCACGACACATTATCTGCGCTACAGGTGCTCTCATTTTGGCAATCACGGTGGGACCTTAATTGAAGTCTCACTCTCTGTGAGGTACAAATCTTGAAGCTAGTTGGGTTTATCTAGCTTCTCCTACTTTGCCTTGCACCGTGTAGCCTATTGGTCTGGTCCTCTCTCGCCTTGGTCCAATTGGTCTAGTCTCTCTAGCCTGGTCCAATCAGTCCTCGTCCTTGGTCTAGTCCCTCCTCGTCCTTGGTCTAGCCTGGGTCTAGTGGAGTCTAGACCTGTCTTCAACCAGTTACAGGTTTTCTTGCCCAAAGCTTGGTTGGGTTGGTGGTCACTGCATGACACATACAAGGCGGTCAGTCGAGCGTCAAAGCGCACTACTGAGCCCTCTGAAGTACTACAACAGAAGACGACCCTTGGTACCTAGTAGAAGTCCATCAAACTCATCACCCATACCTCCATATACGACATCACCCATTCCTCCATCCGGTTCCACATCTTCCAGATCACCTTCTCCAGTAAAGCTCTCTCCTATTCTGCTACAGCAGGCTACTTAGCAACATGCTCAGCAAGGGGCCATGGAGCCGTTGGCTAGCGTTTTGGCCAAGGTAAACATCAAGTTGCTTACATTCAAAGGACTCTCTTCAGAAGATGCTGACGACCATGTAAGGAGGTTTGTCTCTCTCTATAAGGGTCGTAGTCTTAACAGGGGAGATGCTTATTTGGTACTCTTTCCATCCACCTTGGATGGCTTAGCAAACAAATGGTACAACCAGTTTGCAGAGAACCATTTTGCAACTTGGCCAGCCTTAAGACAACAGTTCTGTGCAGCTTTAAGGCCATGTGACTACTAAGAGAAGGTGTTGGATGAGTTGGCCAACATGGTGCTCCAGCTAGAGGAGACTTTTGCAGAACTTATGACTAAAACCAAGTCTCTGGTTGCCAAGCTTCCCCAGCAACCCGACGAATTTATGGTTAACAAGTGGGTAGAGAAGGCGCTTCCCAAAACTTCTCAGCAAAGACTCCGAGAGAGTCTCCGACCCGACGCCACTCTGGAGGAGTTCATCGCAGCTGCTACTAGGATAGAGGGAGCTAGGAAGCTGTTCAACAACTCCCCTCACATAGAGACCCCCTCTGTGTTTTCGGAAAGTCCTGCTAATCCATTAACTTCTTTACGCAGGGAACTGGCAGCCCTAAAGTTACAGCGAGCTCTTCAAGAGGAGAGGTCCTTCTCTTTTAGACAGGAGAAGCCTCCACATCAGGAGGCATTGGAACAGATCAAGCGCGAGCTAGAAGAGCTCAAGTGTCAGCAAGAGACTAAGGCTGCGGTTTGGTGTAGCTCATGCCGCTCTCCAGGGCACCCTCCACAGGAATGCCCCCTTCGGGTTTACTGCCACTTCTTTGAAAAATCTGGACATGAGGACAAGGACTGTTACTACCTCAAGGGATTGCAACAAATACAGCAAAGTCTTGGTCCTACTCTTCAACAGGGGCCACCACCTGCATCCAACATGGTTTCTCCCTGTGGCCATCCACACCATATGCCACCTTTGCTGACAGCCCCTCCTATGCAAGGTATGCCAAGTACTTTTCCGTCTCAGAGCTTTTATCATACCCATGCTCCCACATGACCTCAAAACTTCTATGCCTCCACCTCCAACTCCATGCAGCAGGAGCAAGGACCACCTTGCCCTTCGACTCGCCCTTTGAATCAGCCCATTTTGTGTTACAGATGCGGGGAATATGGTCATTACCAAAGCAAATGCCCTCTGCCCGAAGGGTCCCTTCCTTGCCTTCATTGCCCCCAAACGAAGGATCACTACAGTAAGGATTGCCCTAAAATTCGTGCATCCACGGCTTCGAACCCAAGTCAAAGCCACAATGAGTTTGCCTTTCCCAAGCTCAATTTGATAGCAATTAGGTTTCTCAGCCGCCCCCTTAAACTCACGTGATTACCCCTCAAAATAAGCCGCCGCAGTTGGTAGAGGAGCCATCGGACGTCCTCACCTGGGCCCAGAGAGCCGCTCTCGGTCTTAGCATTCCAGCAAGTTCAACTCCCCCACACATTCTCACACGAGTGGATACCCTGCCTTCAGCTGTTAACAAGCAATCCCCCAGTGCCATGAAGGAATCCAAATCTTTGCTCTCTGATCTTGATGAAGCTTTCTTGGAAGCAGCTTCCGATCTACAGAAGATCAAGGTACCAGAGGAACAACAGGTAGAAAAAGAGAAGCTTTGAGCAGAGACAATCTTGAAGAACACCTTCCAACAAGTGTCCCTCTATGACATGTTGCGACTAGATGCGAGTTTTAGAAGTGACACCCTTGCTGCTATTCAGTCACTTTACCCTGGAGCAGGTCCTAGTGGGCACCTCCCAGTGCGACCATCAGAATCCTATATGATATCCAATCCCGCTGCTCCACTCACTGATTATAGAAGCCCTCGCCTGACAGTGTCCGTTTTGGGTCGGCAATTCTCAAGAGTGATAGTGGATGGTGGATCTGGCATCAACTTGATGCCTGAGTTCACTATGTTAGCTCTAGGTCTAAAGCCTACTCGCCCTGCTCCCTTCACAGTTACATTGGCCGACCAACGGACAGTCTACCCAGTGGGCATAGTGGACAATGTGCCTCTGCAGGTACAAGACTTTACTTTTAATTTGGATTTTGTGGTGGTTCGTCTTCCCCAATTGAGGGCAGATTTCCCTTGCTCATTGGAAGACCATGGTTGCGACACACTAAAGCACTCCATGATTGGGGAAAGGATGCAATGTGGATACATACTTCTGGCTCCCCGATGCAACCCATTCTCTTAGAAGGAGGTATGCATCCCGTGGTGCAGCAAGTTTCTTTGTCAATGGAAACCAACCCCTGAACATGAACAGCCTACTCCACTTGACGGGGCGGATGAGGATCTGTTGGAGTGGTTGAATGCTACCAAATCTATGCCTTGTTATGGAGTCTCTATTTACTCTTTGCCTGAAGTTACACCCTCTTTCAATGTTTCCACAATAACTAAACCTAATGAGCCACCTGAGCCAGCTCAAAGGTTGCAAGTCACAGAGAATATTCCTGATGCGCCCTTGGTGGAAGCCTTTGAATTTGGTCAGCCTATGAAGAATCATAGAAGCGGAAAGAAATCCCCTCTACAAGAATTCACCCCCCTTCAAACATCAGCCTCAGTGGTGTCTGCTTCTCCGACCAGAACAAAGCTCTCCTCTGGGTCTAGCGAACTCCCTTCACATAGCACGTCCTGCTGGATGAATTCCCTGCTCATGATAGTTGTCTTACTCATGGTACCTCCTCATGCTCTCCATCAACTGCCGCGCTCTGTAGCATCTCAACTTTCAGCCAGTGGACCACAGAATTCGTCTAAAATGGAACACGAAATCTTCCGGTCATATTTTGCATTGGAGATTTATAATTGCTATCTGCCACCCCCTCACTCTCTCTCGCCCCCATCTACCCCCTATCCCCTACACCCTACCCTTCCCCTCACACCCCCTCGTCCCCCTACCCTTTTTCCCCTCGCCCCCTCCCTTGCCCTCGCCCCTAACCAGCCCCACCTCTCCCCTACCCAACCCCCCTCGCCCCTACCCACCCCCTCCCTTGCCCTCGCCCCTAACCAGCCCCCCCTCGCCCCTACCCACCCCCTTCCACCACTCGCCCCTATCTAGTTTCCCCTCCCCCCTATCTAGCCCTCCCCACTCCTCTCAGCCTCAACAAGTTTTTCCCCCACCCCGCATGATCAGCTGGCTCTCAAGCATTCACTTGGTTGCCATCCTGTTACTGTGAAGGCTTTTTCGTTCTGCCATCATGATGGAGCTTAACCCTATTTGGGATGTTACTCGGGCTGATGGTCATCCCTCTTTTCGAGAAGAGTGTTGTTGCAAAAAGTGTGGCAAGGTTCATACGCAACTGCAAGCATGGACTAGGTCATTTTCCTATCACTATGGTTAGGGAAGATAAAGATGCGCTGGAATCAAACTGAGCTTATCTCTTTGCTGTAGAGCCTCATTCTTTTGCCAATTGGGATTCTTGGGCTATGCAATCATACATACTGGGTTCCTGCCTAGTTAGAGGCTTAAGGCGATTGCAAGCAGTGCAGTGTTTTTAACTCCACTTTTGAGGTATGTAAGGTCATGGACCTAACACCTGCTTCAAGAAAGATATACGGATGGAGTACCTAGTGGTTTTCCTTCACAGTTTTTTCAGTATTCCTCTCACCGAGACGGTGGACATTCTTGTGGCGGGCAACCTGTAGCAGGCTACAATGTCACTTTCGCAAGACACACAGTTAGTACAGTGGGTCTAGGTTGGTTCACACTGGACGGACTCTCTGGGTTGGGCAGTGACACGTGGCAGCAGAGTTACGAACTGGTCTAGTGGACATCGTGGCTAGGTCACCACATGGCTGACATTTATGAGCCGTTGGTGGCTCTTTATGGTGGTACATGTGAGTAGTAGCCGGGGGTCAGGATCATTATCTTCTTTTACATCTGGTCCAGTGTCGTCGTCTAGAGTCGAGAGTATATACACAGAGCACTTATTCACCATCCTTGCATATCTGAGCCTCGACACCCCATTGTACCTGAGAGTCCTGGGCTGGAGCGGAGTGTGCTGCCACGCCAGAGTCTGTATCAGTTCTTTGAGATAGTCGAGTCATTTGTTGTGGTCTACTGTTGCTGTTGTGTCTCCGTGAGCTCAGTTGTTGTCTATTGTTTCCTGTTTTCAGTCTGTTTTGAGTGAGATTGTCACGCACATTGCACTGAGGAGCACCCACTGTAGAGAGCACGACACACTATCTGCGCTACAAAGAGACATGAGGCCTACTACCAACCAAGTGGCCTCTTTGAGTGCTGACCATGGGGTTCCAAACAAGGGGCTGTCTTAGGCGCTCCTCCGTGCAAATAGGCTGATGTTGCTCTAAGCCTCCCCGCAGCTCGCTCCCAAGATCGAAGAAGGCTCATAGCAAAACGGTCCTCTAGTCTCCTGCTCAGGCCAACTTTGCGCATCTCTGTGAAAATCCATATGGTGGAAGGTCTCGAAGGGCCTCCAGCTTGAGGCACTCTAGCTCTAAGCCACTGAAGCAAAAGCTCCTTCTAGGGCTCCTCCCTTGGAAGCAGTCCTCTGACAACAAACTTCCCAAGAAGGGCTCTACCTCTGCCCTGTTGTGTTGGGTCTATGATCCCCAACCCCCCCCCTGAGAAGAAGGTAGAGTGATGAGCTGCTAGGCCACTTTGGCCCGGGCTAACTGAGTATCGCGCCCTGACCAAAGGAAATTCCTCATCAGCCTCTCTAGTTGGCTGAGGCAGGATCTCGAAAAGATCCAACAAGATGTAATGTACCACATAGTAGTCAACAACACATGGTTGGCCGGGAGCGCGAGGCTGAGGCTGGGCGAGGGGAGGGAGGCGTGGGCTGAGGCGGGTGGGTTGAGCACTGCACGCTGAATTGGAAGTGGGCAGAGCAAGCAGCGGGCTAGGCAGAGCAGCGCGAGGGAGGATGGGAGAGAAGAGAGCGATGGCGAGAGGGGGGAAACATGTGCATGCACATAGTATGGGCGTTGATCGCCCAAATCATATTTGATCCGTGTGAAACTTTGCAGGGATGGAAAAAAGGTTCTCATCCCCACATGTCACAAAAATACGGAAGCGTAAACTGACGTTTAATTGCACTTTATATACTCAAGAGACTTTGGAGAGAAAGAGAAAGCTTGACACTTCATTGGGGACCAGAAGATGGGCTGGTCCCCCCCCATAAAGAGAATATCTTTATTACTAAGGGAGAATCTTTACAAGCACAGGAACGGGGCGAAAGCCCGTCCTCTATTCTTTCTTGTCCTTTTTCTACTTCTGACTGAGAGAGTAGAAGAAATGTTCTGTGACAACTGAGAGGATCTATCCTCTTCTGCGAGATTTTGGGAAGCTCTCGTAGGGGAGAGTCTACCTTCCACAAAACTCATCGGAATCTCTCACGAATGAGGGTCTATCTTCCGCTAACTGTGCCACTTTGGACGTAATCATTCCTGCAATTAACCAACCACAGAAACATGTAAAACACACACACATACGCTTGCTGTAATTATCTGCACATAAGCAGAAATTGTTACCTGAGCGTGTTTCAATGCCAAATTGAAGGTCCTTTTCGTGATGGAAATGCTCCAAACTTGGTGTATGTGTAGAGTAGGTAGTGGGGAATGAGATTCTATTAAGACTTTGTTGAAATTTACCCTAATACAAGTGATTAGGGGCTGAAAACAGGGAATTTGCAGCAGCTAGACAAGGGAGAAAGAGAGTTTTCTACTACTTTACGCGATGAAACTTCTCCCAAAGCTGCAAGCAACCATGAGAGGCCTTGTTCTAGGTGATGGGTGCTCAGAGGCTCCACATACACCACAAGGTGCTGCTCTCAAGCTTCAATGGAGAGCTTCACTGCGTAGAGGATGGTTAACTTGGGGGGGGGGTAGTGCACTGCCAACCTGGCAAGAGGGGGAGGGGCTGCTCTCTTATAGCCTCCCAAAAGAGGGGGCGCTAGCATGAAGAGAGGGAGTGAGGGACAGAGAGAGAGATTGCATGGGCAAGTGTGCCAAGTGGCACACTTACTTTAAAACTTTTAAACCATTCAACTTTTGACTTTAAAAATCCTATGCTAGTTAATGAAATGTGCAATTAAGTGCACAACTACACACATAGATGCAACAAATGTAAACTGTATCTGCTCCCTAGCGCATTGCCGTATCAGCAATGCTATGGCATTACCTGTTCGCACTTGTCCGGCCAATTGGTCCAGCGCAAATCATTGAAGAATACTTTTAACTAACTGATCCTAAGGCCGTAAAATAATCAGTCCTTAGGGTTATTATTCTAAGGATCCCATCTCATTCCTGTGCTTGCACTAGCGCGCGTAATTTTTTGAGCCTGAAATCTGAGGCTACTATCTACCCCTTCATTGAAGACCCGATTTCCCAATCGCTAGGGCTTCAAGGTATTTTCTGCTAGGGTCTCCCTGTGGTGCACTGGCTCAAACTTCGGCGCACCTGAGGTTCCAAAATTGCTAAATCTATTCTGATGTGCTCACAACTAATTAGATAATTCTTTTCTCGTAAATAAATTAATTATTTACAAAGTCTGACTTAGTTACACCACACGTGAAAAGTCTCACAGCCATCCGATAGTGCTTGTTCATCTATGACTCCCTCTGAATGCATGTACTTTACAGGCACTGCATTATGTCCAGGATATGAGGTTGTTGACCCAACATAGGTTTAGGCTTTTCCATAGCCATTGGTGGTCTTTGAGCTGGGGCCATATTAGGCTGATATCTGTACATGGGTTGCAGGGGACGGGGGCATGGGCAGTATAGAGCTTTCTTGGAGTCTCACTTTTCTGTAGTTATGCCAAGAAATACTTTGAAATGGGATTCTTCAAACGAATTTGTTACACGTGCTTTCTCATGTGTGTATCGTTTGAGTATGTGTCTGAAAGATGAAATGATTGCAGCATTTTATCTTAAGTCACTTGAGGGGTGATATGAATGTGATAGTAACGAGTTCTAGTAGATCAAGACATCCGTGAAAACATCAGCGCGGTCTGGATGTGATTGTTAAATAAGTTTCAATGATCATATTTCTCATTTAAGATCTCGATCGGGATAGTGATGTGTGTGTTGTGTAAATGTTTAGTGTGTAACAAACTGACACTCCAAGTCAAGATTCTACCGCGACACAACTGAGATTCACTTCAAAACATTTCACAATTCACACTTGAGTCGACACGGCTCGACGTAGTTCCGGGCCTAGAGATATTGGCCCCAAAGACTAGCGCCCCTTTTGGTATTTCTTGGTGTATTAATATGTGTTCAAAGTACAAGAGAGTGGGTAGGTGCTCTCTCTCAGACTGTGCGTCCAGATGCTATGAGAAGTGAGGCCTTGCCTACTTATCTATTGGTTACAAGGGATGCCCAAAAGCAGAGCCCCAAAAGTTGCCATTCAAAAGATTCTAAAATTAAAGCAATAGGCTCCAAAAGCAACTCAAAGCAAATCCATGAGTTCCATACAGTGTGTCAGCTTAAAAAGCGGGAATCCGTACGGCAGGCCACGTCCAGCACTGTCAGCGTGAAAACCGGTAGAAAATCCGGAACTGCCACATCAACTTGTCTGCGCATTTTACGGTGCTGCTAGCCTGTGTGGTGTGTCCCGGAGTATGCCATGTCACCCATTTGTGACACAGTGACTGTCGTGCAATTGCTGGATAAGTGTGGTCTAGTACGTTGGTTCTTAGAGTCAGTGTCTACTCAACTAGTTTTTGTCCTATGTTTGTTTTGCAGGTGTAATCGAGGGTGATTACAATTCCTTCAAGAGGGGGGTATGTCACAAAGTGATGATGTGGCATGGCCTAGAGGATAGCATCCGACTGAAAGGGCCTAAGAAGCAAAAGAAGTTTTCCCAACTTCCGTGACCCGGCCGTTGGAGCCTAAAACATTAAAAATAAAGCATGGGGCCCAAACTGTGTAGAGGCTAATGATGTGGCAACGTACGGATCTCTGCGATTTACGGCAACATGCTGATGTGGTTCAACCCACGGATCTCCGCGTTTTACGTGGCAGCCTTCAGGGCGCCAGCTTTTGGGATAGGAGCTTTTGTGGGCAATGCTTTTCTTTGTATGCTTTTGGCGAGGGGCCTTTAAATAAGTTGGTAGGGCCTTAGTCTTGGCAGATTAGCATGGGAGCATTGCCAAAGAGAGGACCCTCAGACATTGTATTTTGCGAAGCTTAATAAATAAAGAAATACTGGGAAGGGGCGCCCAGTCTCTGGGACCAGTGCGTCTAGGGATGGAACTCTACCGTTTTGTGTCTACCCTCCTTTTCTCTGTCAGTTCTGTTGAGTTGTTTGCAGTTTTTTTCACGTGTGTTGCAGTAGATCTTTGGCTTGGAGTGTCCAAGTCTACTACATTTAGGGCGGTTAAGGAGTCATATAAATAGGACTTTGGGCTCATTTGTGAGCTATCTTGTGTGATCACCACACTTGGAGTCTAGGCCCTTGGCAGTTGTACCTGTACACTCGTATCGATGTGGGCTTGGTGGTATGGGGTCACAAGCCCTTGTGGTAGGGGCTAGCTCGTTGGCTGCACGCTCCCAGGCTAGGGAGTGAGCCCATACTAGCTTTATGGTTGGGAGGTGAGCTTGATGTCCGCTCTCTACGTTTTTTTATGTGTGACTATGGCTTTTGTCATGTCATGTGTGCAGGATGGATTTGGCTAAGGGGAACCCCCCCCCCCCCCCCCCCCCCCCCCCCTCTCCTTTCCCTTCTCTTTTAATGCACTCAATTATTCTTGCAATACAGACAACAAACTAGGATTCTGTAGACACTGACTTTGTGCAGACATTCATTTGACCATCAATCACAAGGCAATACGAATTGAAAGCATGCATTAGCACAAATAACATATCACAAAAGACAGTCCCATTCACGTCTTTGTCCCTGTCGAGAGCTCAGACACAAACTATGATCCCAATGAATCATTTATCCATCACATCCATGTCTCATGGACCTCCAATAGATGTCAAGACGCACTAAATTCATCATGTCAATATGAATAGAGGCAAAATGTTGCACACATTTGATCTCACATACTTAAGCAAACACACAGTTGCAAAAGTACTAAACATTTGTTTAAACACTTCAATCACACATTTTTCGAATTCTGACCATAACATCATATATCATGGCTCATGCTCCTCTTTTCAGGTCCCATGGGGCAATGCCATGTTAGCACGTTGTGACATACCCTTCCCTTAAAAGAAGAGTGATCACCCTCGATTATGGCTGCAAAACAGACAGCAAAGTAGGATTCAATAGACACTGGCTGCATGTGCACACTGAATTTCCATCGTGATTTGTGGTGCAATTCATGGGGCTGTGTTGTGACTTGGGATCCTTTATCTGCTCCTTCATCTGCCGCTTCACCTGTTGCCTCCAAATGATGCTATGTCAACTGCTTATCACAATGGCTGACTCTCAATTCCTTCCCAACATGTGGGTTGCTAACGGATCATACGACTCATCTCCCGCCAAATATATGATACCAAAGATCTCATGGCAAGAGCTGTACAATAAAGGAGCATCAGTAAAAATATATCGGAAAGTTTACCTCCAAGGGCCATTCTTGTCAATAGAGCCATATTGTAAGCGTACTGATGACACTGAGTGGCATTTAAACTGCTTCCAAGGCTCATCCCCAGAGAAAGGCTTGCACCAATGAGCCTGGTAAGTAAGGCGTGTCTTTGCAAGTCAGTGATTCCCAAATCGTTCCACTCCCTTGCCACATTGAGTGCAACGCTACTCGTGGTGGGTGTCCGAACCTTGTAGAGCCATCACAGCCTCAAAGAAAATTGCGCACCAGGTGGAACATATAGCAGGGCGTAGTTTACCAAGTGGCAAGTGGTTCACAACCATAGCTTTTCCAGCAAGACATAAAAGCATTTAGAAGACCCATGACAGAGCTTTCTTTGAATGGACTGCATAAGTGGTTCAAACGGCTACTGGAAAAGTCAATACCCACCTGAAATCCCAAACAGCAGCAATCTAGCCAAGTAAGGCCATGCGAGAATCCACAATGAGACGACTACTCCACGCACACCAGAAACTCCTATAACTTGTGGCAATTAATGGTCCTGCAATTGGCAAGACAAAGAATTGAAGGCACTTCTTGCAAACTATCAAGAGCATGTGCATTATAGTGCGAAATTAACAGGTTGTCATCTTCATACTCCTGATCCAAGAGGTTAGGCTCCTCAAACATAGGCATACAAAGTCTGCAAAGCTGTCAAGTCCTTTCCTGTGCATAGATAGACATGCCAACAAAGATAATGAAGTGAGCAGTCCTGCTACACTGATTGAGATAAACCAAAGAGTTGGCATATAAATCCACAAATAGTAACCAAACTAGAAGCGGATCTATAGAGTGACGCCCTCTAAATGCCCCAATCAAATCGATCATTTGCCTTCTCGAAATCAAGAAGAATGAAAGCAGGTGGCTGGCCTGACTGTCCTGCCCACTGGACTTCCTCATAAAAGGTGACAGTGTTGGCTAGGATGCAACATTTCTGAAGAAATCTCCTGTGAGTATAGTCCTTGCAAAGTCTAGTCTAGCGTCCAGTACACAGTCTCGCTCTTGGCTCAACAGCCTTAACAGCCCCTCGGAATCTAAGTAACCGGTCCTTTGTCTGAAGATAAATGTGCCTGAATCTGGTACCTTGGTATGGTGTGTTGCGGTCTACTGTTCATCACGGTTAATTTGTGCAATCTTTATAATCGTGCCTGTTGTATCTATCCGTTGTGCCTTTGTGTATGATGATCATGCAATTGTCTTATTATGTTTCTTCTTGCACGTTGCACAGAGGCAACCCACTGCGCTAAAAACGTTGTGCATGTACAAATATTTCTGTCACATTGTCCTTCGCTGAAATGGTTCTTTTGGCACTACACTGCAGGTGACTGCTCTATCAAACATTGAAGCTAAGAAGAAGTTTGAATTTCTCGAGTCTGTGAGTGGAATGATGGATGCCCATCTTCGGTATTTCAAGCAGGTAAGGAAACAAAACACCAATCATTATTAAGATTTTATATTGAAGTATGAAACTATATGAGCACGCTTTTTGGCATACTTCAAAATACAAACTTCAATACCATGCAGGGGTATGAGCTGCTGCTTCAAATGGAACCATATATTCATCAGGTAGTTGCTGAAGGTTTGAGACCTGTTCTCTCTCTCTCTCTCTCTCTCTCTCTCTCGTCACCTGCACATTTCACCCCCATCACACCGAACCATAGTCTTTACACACAGCAGCAGCACAAAACACTTTCACTGCACAATATTCATACAGTATGTCATCACACACACACCTGCATTGCATCATTACTACATAGTTCTGCAAATTGCACTTTATTAACAGAAACAGCACCAAAAAAAAAAAAAAAAACAGCAGGAACGTACAGGCTGTCAACCAAAACCAAACAGCCGGATCAGGTTACAGATCTTCAGACCTATCAGATTTTCAGCAGGCATAGAATTTCCAGAATTGCTTCTCTCTCAGCAGACAGATTTTCAGCTATATTATGTATGCATAATTGAGGACAACAAATATATTCACATGGTGCAAGTATCTTGAATAAACAAAAATGGGGCTGAGCCTCTGGATATTTGGCAGAGCAGACTGAGTGTCCCGCAGTGGGCTGTGGTAGTGCATATACCTGCATTCGGGTTGTGGTTATTACTTCTCCGCCTGTACTCAGCCGAGCCAGGGCGTCGAGCTATACCCACATCGCCAATGGAGGCCATGAGCGCTTCGCCAGTGGAGGCCATGATCGTTTCGCTAGTATGTAAGCCCCATACGAAGGCAACCTTTCTGCTTACAAACAAGCGGATAACACAAATGGAAAGGGAGATGAAAGAATGGAAAGCAGAGATGGAGGGATGGTGGAAAGAGAAGGCCAACCTTCTTCAAATGTTCCTCAACGAAGGCGCGCAATGGAGGAAGGAGAAAGAGGACTTGCACGCAGAGCTACAAGTACTTACAGAGGATTCACAAGCACTTAGAGAAGAGGTCACAGCCCTCAAGCGAGAGCTTGCGGATAGAGTAAGCAGTGGACTGGAAGAAGGGAAATTCCAGCCCTCGGTGATAGAGGAGATCAAGGTCATTAAGGAGCAGGTACGGATGATCACAGAGGAGGAGAAGCAGAAGGTGGTAAAGACGTCTTCGTGGATGGATGTGATCACGAAGACGCAGAAGAAGGCGGATGAGGCCGAGAAATGGATAGAAGTCGCTAAGAAAGGGAAAGGGAAAGGGAAAGAAACCACATCCGTTCCCACTCCTACAATCATCAACATGACTCTAGAAGAAGAGTAGCGAAGGAAAACTAGAGCATTGCATGTAAGAGTAACCGGTCTAAAAGACCGAGATGATGTGGCAGGGGAAGTCGAAGAACTTCTCCACATGATGGGTAGTGAGGCTACTCATACAAAGGCATGGAGGGTAGGGAAGAAGACACAAGGCAATGGGGAGACTTCAAAAGGAGAGCTTTAATCATCCGTTTCCCATTCATGGAGGCAAAGAAGGACTTCTTGAAGAAGCGCCCTACACTAAAGAAAATGGGCATATTCCTTGGAGATGACCTCACTCTCACACAGCTTGCGCATATGACAGAGGTAATGCCAGAGATTCAAGCGGCAAGGGAGACGGGAAAGACGGCCTTCTACAGAGATGGCCGGGTGGTGATTGTAGAGCGGCGCTCCACATGACGGTGCGAGACCTATGGGACCACACTCAAAGTTGCCACCTGGAATTGTAATGGATCTATGCGCCTTGATGTGGGTGCTTTTGAGGATAGTTTTATGGGAAGAGACATCGTCTTCTACTCTGAGACACGTCAGGCCCCGGGGCAATCTATGCCTCACATTAGTGGATATAGATGGGAGACAGCTTGTAGACAGGAGACACGATCAGAGCACAGAGGGCGGGGCTCAGGAGGAGTGGCAGTGTTATTCAGGGAGGAGTTGCAGCCATTGATACATATAGCCCGTAGGGATGAGCAAGCTAGGTACATGTGGGTGAGATTGAGAGCAGAGATAGGCAGATATCTCTACATTGCAATTTGCTACTTTCCTCCGAGTACGTCAGTTTATGCACCACCCAGAAGACAGTCCCCCTTCTCTATTTTGGATGATGACATATGGGAGTTCTCTAGAGATGGTGACATCATCATTCTAGGGGATTTCAATGCGATGCCCATCATCAGACAGTATTTTATGATACTTCAGAGGAGATGCTGAGAGAGTTGGATGTTGCAGAGATGGGCCTATCCAGATTATCACAGGATGGAGAACACACTGAGTATGAAGGATACTTGATAGACATGGGGACTGCACATGGATTAGCCATCTTGAATGGCCTATAGAGATTTCCCGCTGCGGGGGGTTTTACATGCTTTCCACACAGACATGGAGCCAGCACCGTGGATTATGTCATGGCACAGCCGAGCCTCATCTCTAGTATCCACGATCTCACGGTGGGACCCAGACCTGTTGGTGTGGCAGTGGACCATGCTCTTGTGTCGTTGACCATCTCTTTTCAGTTTAGTGTAGCACACAGGCTACGGGCAGTAGTCCCTACTCGCTACAGCTTCACACGGGAGACGGACTCTGTATACATAGATGGGATCTATAGACGCATGTGCACAGAGGAGCCATGGCGACCTCTGGAGGAGCTTACTACTATACTGACATAGAGACATACCCACATACCCAGGCTGAGCAGAGACGCCGTTCGGGGAGCATGCCCTAGAAATGTTGTTACGATGAGGAATGCCGGGACACTAGAGCTAGACTTCAAAGGGAGGTGCTTTTGGGAGACATCACTCACAGACAGTCACAGATTGACTTCCGACGCCTAGTGCGGCGGAGAAGAGGACATTTTTGGCTCGCCTAGAGCAGGATCTATACCAGCTATTCTTGAGTCAAGACTCACGTGAGGCATGGCGGCTCTTTCATGAGCACTACCCCCCCCCCCCCCCCGCCATCACTTCTACAGAGGCCTACCGCATGATATCATTCGAGTGGAATTAGCTGCCCCCCCTATGGAGATTGAGGCGCTTACTAGATCAGTCTCCTTTGTACACAGTCTGTGGGATACTACTAGAGACAGATATGCCAGGGTGGCTCTAGAGTCGTCCAGACAATTAGCTCTTAATGGGGATACATCATGCTGGTATGCACAGATGGCATCATGGTTTCAGACACATGGTTTCACCATGGACAGGTTGCCTCCTTTTGAATACTCTCTACATGCACCCTTGAGGTCTTTGACGCGGGTAGAGATTAATAGACTCATTCATCAGGATCTGATCCAGCTGGACATGAAGAGGACATGGATAGAGCTGATACAGGAGTTGGGCACAAAGATGGCTTTCTATAGAGAGTATTTTCTCCACCTCACGAGGGATGGGTTTGTGATTCGACCTAGCTATATGGACACGCATCTTTCTCATGGTGTGCGATGTGCGATTGGCCAGATACGCACATCCTCACATCAGCTCGAGATTGAGACTGGCAGATTCAGAGGGACATCAGCAGATAGCAGGATATGCCGCTTATGCCATCTAGAGCCAGAGACAGAGGTACATTACATATGTCATTGCACAATGTACTATGAGATACGAGGCCGTTTTCATTGTCTATTTAGAGAAGGTTTTGGGCCTCTATCTAGGGTCATGAGTTATGAGGATCAGAGATGTCTTGGGGTATATCTACTTGAGCTACACAGGCATAGAGAAACTTTACTGAGGAGAGCTGAAGAGAGACAACCCCAGAGACAGATCACACGTTTCTTTACACTAGATATTGTACACCCAGAAGAACAGATAGAGGAGGAGCCAATAGTGGAGAGGTCTATCCGCACTACTGGCATTCTCATAGACCAAGCATTGGAGCTAGGGAGATCTAGACGACCCTGATGGAGAAGAGGAGCTACACAGTTTCAAAGGAGAGTACAACAAAAGATTCGAGCCATACTTTTTCGTCCTCCAGAGTGCAGATGAAGATGGATCTCTCTGAAGATAGATCTCTACTTCCCTCCCATATTGTCTACACATTGTATAGCTCAGTTCACACATTTCACGCCTTTCGCCTTTCACACCTATCAGCTTAGTTTAGGATTCCGCAATATTTATAGCTTGTTATCCTAGTTTAATTTATTTTGTTAATCTGACTTTGTATCAGATACACCGCATTGTAACTTCTTGGTCTCATAGGTCACTTTGGCCTTTTGAAGACGTTAATATAACATTTTTATTTCTATTTCTCTCTCCCCCTTTCGTTCGCAGCCAGTCTCAATGCAAGGGGTTGCGTGGTGTATGTTGGACAGCTTTGGACAGGTTCGGATTTAGGACAGCGGGCGCAAGGCCCTCCATTACATCTTGCTTTATGGTTTATGGTTTATGGTTGATGCTCGCAGTGGGCTGTGGTTGTGCATTCACCCGTTGTGGGTTGTGGATCACTGACTCTCCGCCTGCTCTCAGTTGAGCCAGAGTGTCGAGACATTTTTCAGGTTTTCGGTTGGTCACTCAAGTGGGACTCGAGCCCACATCTTTGTATGCCAGGACGGGTGAGCCGTTGTGCTCCGAACCCTATTTGACACCTTTTTCTAGTGTGCCGGTCACTATAGATCCGGAGATAGATTCTCTCTCATGGACTCAGCCGAGCTAGAGCATTGACCTATACCCGCATCGCCAATGGAGGCCATGAGCGCTTCGTCAGTGGAGGCCATGATCATTTCGCTAGTATGTAAGCCCCATACGAAGGCAACCTTTGTGCTTACAAACAAGCGGATAACACAAATGGAAAGGGAGATGAAAGAATGGAAAGCAGAGACGGAGGGATGGTGGAAAGAGAAGGCCAACCTTCTTCAAATGTTTCTCAATGAATGCGCGCAATGGAAGAAGGAGAAAGAGGACTTGCACGCAGAGCTACAAGCATTTAAAGCGGATTCACAAGCACTTAGAGAAGAGGTCACAGCCCTCAAGCGAGAGCTTGCGGATAGAGTAAGCAATGGACTGGAAGAAGGGGAATTTCAGCCCTCGGTGATAGACGAGATCAAGGTCATCAAGGAGCAGGTACGGATGATCACAGAGGAGGAGAAACAGAAGGTGGTAAAGATGTCTTCCTGGATGGATGTGATCACGAAAACGCAGAAGAAGGCGGATGAGGCCGAGAAATGGATAGAAGTCGCTAAGAAAGGGAAAGGGAAAGAAACCACGTCCGTCCCCACTTCTACAATCATCAACATGACTCTAGAAGAAGAGCAGCGAAGGAAAACTACAGCCTTGCATACAAGAGTAACCTGTCTAAAAGACTGAGATGATGTGGAAGGAGAAGTCCAAGAACTTCTCCGCATGATGGGTACTGAGGCTACTCATACAAAGGCATGGAGGGTAGGGAAGAAGACACAAGGCAATGGGGGACTTCAAAAGGGAGAGCTTTAATCATCCGTTTCCCATTCATGGAGGCAAAGAAGGACTTCTTGAAGAAGCGCCCTACACTAAAGAAAATGGGCATATTCCTAGGAGATGACCTCACTCTCACATAGCTTGCGCATATGAGAGAGGTAATGCCAGAGATTCAAGCGGCAAGGGAGAAGGGAAAGACGGCCTTCTACAGAGATGGCCAGGTGGTGATTGTAGAGCGGCGCTCCACATGACGGTGCGAGACCTATGGGACCACACTCAAAGTTGCCACCTGGAATTGTAATGGATCTATGCGCCTTGATGTGGGTGCTTTTGAGGATAGTTTTACGGGAAGAGACATCGTCTTCTACTCTGAGACACATCAAGCCTCGAGGCAATCTATGCCTCACATTAGTGGATATAGATGAGAGAGAGCCTGTAGACAGGAGACACGATAAGAGCACAGAGGGCGGGGCTCAGGAGGAGTGGCAGTGTTATTCAGAGAGGAGTTGCAGCCATTGATACATATAGCCCGCAGGGATGAGCAAGCTAGGTACATGTGGGTGAGATTGAGAGCAGAGACAGACAAATATCTTTACATTGCTATTTTCTACTTCCCCCCGAGTACGTCAGTTTATGCACCATCCAGAGGACCATCCCCCTTCTCTATTGTGGATGATGACATATGAGAGTTCTCTAGAGATGGTGACATCCTCTTTCTAGGGGATTTTAATGCTAGGACTGCCCATCATCAGTCAATATTTTATGATACTTCAGAGGAGATGCTGAGAGAGTTGGATGTTGCAGAGACGGGCCTATCCAGACTATCACTGGATGGAGAACACACTGAGTATGGATGACACTTGATTGACATGGGGACTGCACATGGATTGGCCATCTTGAATGGCCTATAGAGATTTCCCGCTGCGGGGGGCTTTACATGCTTTCCACACAGATATGGAGCTAGCACAGTGGATTATGTAATGGCACAGCCGAGCCTCATCTCTAGTATCCAGGACCTCATGGTTGGACCCAGACCTGTTGGTGTGGCAGTGGATCATGCTCTTTGTCGCTGACCATTTCTTTTCAGTTTAGTGTAGCACACAGGCTACGGTCAGTAGCCCCTACTCGCTACAGCTTCACGCGGGAGACGAACTCTGTATACATAGATGGGATCGACAAACGCCTGTGCACAGAGGAGCCAGGGCGACCTCTGGAGGAGGTTACTAGTATACTGACACAGACACTACATGATGCAGCAGCAGAGGCATACCCACATACCCAGCTTGAGCAGAGACGCCGTTCGGGTAGCATGCCCCAGAACAGTTGGTATGATGAGGAATGCCGGGACACTAGAGCTAGTCTTAAGACTGAGGTGCTTTTGGGGAACATCACTGACAGGCAGTCACAGATTGACTTCCGACGCCTAGTGCGGCGGAAGAAGAGGGCATTTTTGGCTCGCCTAGAGCAGAATCTATACCAGCGATTCTTGAGTCATGACTCAGGTGAGGCATGGAGGCTCTTTCATGAGCACCCCCCCCCCCCCCCCCCCCCCCCCCCCCCCCTCCCCTCCCCCCCCCTTGCCATCACTTCTACAGAGGCGTGGGGCGAGTATGCATCATCTCTGTACACAGTTCCTGAGCAGCCCCCCCTGCCTGACCCCCTCGATCCATGCCCACACACATGTGCTTTTTTCACCGCTGAGATGGTGACGAAGGCCATTTAACAGGATGAGGACTGGGAGAGCATATGATCATGATGGCTTAGTTGCTGAGCATTTCACACATGCTAGGGATTTACTAGCAGAGCTTCTAGCAGTTATGTTTAACCGTGCCATGTGTGAGGGCTTGCCTGATACTTGGAGCCTATCTACTATTGTACCTATCTTCAAGTCGTGAGACCCTATGGAGCCTGGGAACTATCGCACTATCATGATTGGACACACATTGGCACGGTTGTACGCATCCATTCTTGAGCAGCAGTAGCTGAGTAGATGGGCAGAGAGGGAGGGGATACGCGCAGCCAGACAGGCAGGTTTCAGGAGGGTTTTTCTACTCTTGACCATATCTTGACACTCAGAGCCATCATTGAGGAGGGTAGATCGTGTGGGAGACGGATCTATTGTAGCTTTGTGGATTTCCGCAAAGCATTTGACACACTGCCCAGAGCTAGATTGATGGGCAGATTACAGCAGATGGGAGTACCCACAGAGCTCATTTGGGGGGTCGTGGCATTATAGAGGTCAGTAGTGGGGCATGTACGCATCCCAGAGGGTCTATCCACACCGGTTTACTCCACTATTGGGGTGAAGCAGGGTTGCTCGCTCTCTCCTACTCTATTTGGTATGTATGTAGATGAGGTTTCTGACTACATTGAGAGAGATGGTGATAGAGGTGTACAACTGGCAGGGACACGGATTCCACTATTGTTATATGCTGATGATATTGTGTTGATCTCCGACTCTCCAGAGGGGATGCAATGTCACTTGGATGCTTTGCATAGGTTTGCCCAGGAAAGTGGCTTGTCCGTCAACCTTGGTAAAACCAAGGTCATGGTATTTAATACCACCCCACAGTGGATCAGGAGGTCAGCGCCTGCCTTCACATACGGCCAGGAGAAGGTGGAGTATACAGATGCTTACACTTACGTGGGAGTGGTTTTTAGTGGGCCAGCATTTTCATTGAGGAGGGCAGCAGAGACTAGATTGGCCAGAGCCCATGCTGCATTGGGTAGATTGGAAAGGATGTGTTCACAGGTTCAGTTTGAGGAGCCTCGAACGAAGCTCTGGCTCTTTGACAGTTTGGTGGCTTCTGCATTGGTTTATGGAGCTGAGATTTGGGGACCTTCACTGTATCATCAAGGGAGGACAGGCCGCAGTGATGGATGGGGGGACATGGAGAAGCCTTTGGTCTCTATGATCTCGCGGCTCATTAGAGCCAAGGCTTCAGTATCACGTGCTATTGTACGAGCAGAGCTAGCTGCCCCCCCACTGGTGGTTGAGGTTGTCACGAGATCTGTCTCCTTCATACGCCGCATGTGGGAACTTCCCAGAGATAGATATGCACGCCTTGCACTTGAGTCCTCTCGACAGTTAGCCATGCAGGGAGATACCCCATGCTGGTATAAGGAGATGACATCATGGTTTCATGCGCATGGGTTCAGCATAGATAGATGCGCCCTCTCTGACTCTTACAAAGTCCGAGATCACCAGGCTCATTCGCCAAGACTTGACCTCGCTAAACACCAAGAGGACATGGATACAGCTAGCACAGGAGTTGGGCACAGGAGTTACTACCACCGCAGAGCTCGTCGCTTTACACCAGAGGCATACTGATCGACCGAGCGACTGAGCTGGGGAGATCCAGACGCCCACGATTGCGGAGGACTACACCGCATCGACAGAGGTTGCATCAGAGGATTCGGGTCAAACTATTGACCATGGAGGAGATTGATGAGATCCGCCAGCGACCGATGCTGGATCTCATGTGATCCAGCTATCCCAGCTAGTTGTTTAGCTGCTTAGTCCACATCTAGCAGTTTAGGATTCCATAGTATTTTATTTTGTCATTTTGTCATTCTGTGATCTTGTTACTCTGACTTTTTATCAGATCCATAACTTTCTGGTCTCATAGGTCACTTTGGCCTTTTGAAGACGTTAATATAACATTTCATTTCATTTCTCTCTGTGTGTGTGTGTGTGTGTGGTATGGGGGCCTTCATTGGACCATCACGGGAGGTTGGGTGGCACTGATGGATGGGGAGACATGGAGAAGGCTCTAGTCTCTATGATCTCTCGGCTTATTAGAGCCAAGGCTCAAGAAGAATATAAAAAAAGAGGTGAGGGCGGAAGCCCAAATAGATGAGGTGCTCATTATACACACAACCATTGAGGAAGAGAAGATGCGACAAGCCCGTTGCCTCAATGTACGAGTGACTGGCATCAAAGAAGAGGAGGGATCAACACCCGAGAGCAATGGGAAAGCCCTATACATGAAACTCGGGTATAAGGAAGAAGAGGAGCTACCCTTCTCCAAAGCTTCGAGACCATATGAAAATACTCAAATGCTGAAAGCGGCGAGCTTTCGAGGAGGCACAAAAATTAGAGCTACATCGCTTATTCATGAGCATGGACAATGCCACAGCATGGCACACCCTTCGAGAACCACGCCCGACGACTACTATTAAGGACCCACAAGTATGGCATGCTTATGTAGAGAGACTCTATGAGATACCAAACCAGCCTCTTATTCCATAGCTACCCGGACCTCGACCCACGAGCTCTTCGTTCTTCATAGCAAAGATGGTCGAGAAGACCATCCACCACCTATAGCACCGCCGGTGTTTAGATCATATAGGATTACAGAGTGAGCACCTCATTTACGCAGCCGCCACTATAGGCCCGTTGATTGCACATGTATTCAACCGGGTTATGGGCGAGGGCTTCCCAGAGGAGTGGACACGACACACCATTGTGCCAATCCACAAATCTGGGGACACCTTGGACCTAGGGAATTATAGGACTATCATGATTGGCCATACAATGGCCAAACTGTATGTGGCAATACTTGAGGAAGAGCTTAGTTCAAATGGAAAAATCGAGGGCCTACGTGCTCTTGGCCATGTACGGTTTAGGCGGACCTTCTCCTCCATCAACCGCATCTTCTTCTCCGCTGCCTCATTGATGGGGCAAAGGTGCGGAAGAGGAAGCTTTATTGCTGCTTTGTGGACTTCTGCAAAGCGTTTGATATGGTCCTACGGGAGAGGCTCTTCCAGTGACTTCAGAGTCTGGGGATACCATCGGAGATGATATAAGCACCGATCTATGCTCTCTATGAGAGAGTGATGAGAGTTCGATGTCAAGGCGGTCTGTCAGAGTCCATTGCTAGCACCATTGGTGTTAAGCAAGGATCCCCCGTCTCCCTTGGATTCTACATTGGGAGATCTCCAACTACATCGTACGAGCGGGAGGGGCAGGAGCTGACCTAGCAGGTACTCCAATCCACATTATGCTATATGCTGATGACATCGTTTTGATTTCAAAGTCAACAGAGGGCCTACAGAGCCATTTGAGCACCTTGGATAAGTTTTGCACACACAAAGGACTGACAGTGAACCTTGGGAAGACCAAGGTTGCAATCTTCCACACCTCCAGGTCAGTTCAGCGAGCAACTACATTTAAAGCAACAAAAGGTGACAAGAGGTACCACGCCTCCTCCACGCGTAGATCCGCCGAGGGTAGTGACTCTTCAGTAGGCTGAGATGAGCTGGGCCAGACGATGTCTGCTTGTTGGATGCCCAACCCCACAACTCCACCAGACAGATTGAGGAGATCCAAACCCGAGAACGTCGAGCTGCTGAGGAGCGACGAGCCCAGATGCGCTCATCCAAGCATCCCAGGCTCCCGATCGTCCCATGTACCACATTCTACACCCCCCTATTAGCACAGGATGGAGCTAGCTAGCTTTATGCATCTGCATGGTTGTAATACCCTGAGCATATAGACATGCCCACATCCTTAGTACTAGGCTCCATCACCCCCCCCATAGATCCCATCATATACCAAGGTTCTCTGTTTATTTTGTACCAGTTTGGATTGTTGCCTTTTCCGATAGATGGAAGACACACACATGTATACTGGATTTGTCTCATAGGCAGACTTTGGCCTCACGTCGACGTTAAAATCTCTCTCTCTCTCTCTCTCTCTCTCTCTCTCTCTGCCCACAAAGGGGAGAAAATTTGTACAACCTACATGCACACAAACAACAAAGACCTAACTCTTCTATCCAGAGAGTAGAGCTTTCACAGGCTGAATAAGCTAAACTCACCAACAGACAGAGGGTTCTCGCATGGCAGAAACATGAGTCTTTTCCCTCCTTTCCCTTTTGGGTTGTCTACCAATAAGAATAGATTTGACACTCGCTTATAAATCATTCTGAGCCTTCTATTGACATTTTTTGTTATTATGCTGGTGGTTTTTCAGGTGCTAACATATGCTCAGCAATCACGAGAGCGAGCCAATTATGAACAGGCAGCATTGGCCGATCGAATGCAGGAGTTTCGACGACAGATGGAAAGGGACAACCAACGGTCCTTTAGTGACGTTGATGAATCACCAAGTGGAGATGGCATACATGCAGTAGGAAGAAGCTCACACAAGATGATTGAAGCGGTCATGCAGTCAACACCACGAGGGAAGGTATACGTCAGCCAATCTTGTCAAACTTTTTGTTTCCTATTTGTGCGTTGAATTTCATGCATAGTTGCTTACAAACTCGTTTTCAAGCCTCTGTAGGCGCTTGCAAACATTTGTGCAAACTTGAAGTTTGCCTGCATGTTGCAAACTTGGCTGCAGTTTGGGGCAAGCATTTCTTCTTTGAACTTCGAGCAATAAGCTATGAACTTTGAAGATTCAAGTTTTCCAGTTTTCGCATGTATTAACTTTCAAGATTTTTTGTCTAGCATTATTGTGTATGTGCATGGTCGGACTCCATTGTCTTTTTTCGAGTGTACAGTGAGAATTGGGCGTCTTGCTCTAGTCAGGCAGCAGAGAAAGCGGTCTACTTGGTTGCAGAGTTGCTTACAGGAGTGTTTTCACGTGCATCTTTGAGACAATACTGGTGAGCATTTTAGGATCTACATATAGCTAGACGGATCTCTTATTTCCTATGGTTGCTAGTCCATGGTGGATTACTTTTTGGGACGTTGGTTGCTTCCATGGGACATGATTCACGTGCACCAGATGAATACTTCATACTATTGAGTCCCCTAGTCATTGTTTATGGATCTGCCCTGCTTCCTAGTGGCGTACATCTAGCTTTGTCGCAGTGTCTTTCCTCTTGCATCTCCCTTGACACTATTTGTTTTATGAGGGTTTTGATACTGATTTGGTGATCATGCTGCTAGCAGATGGATATTATTGAGGCACTTTGAGCATGATCCCACTGGCGATAGCCAGATATGGTGATCCATAGCCCAAAGGCGAGTGGAATGTTTGGAAGGCTCGTTTCCACCTTCTCAGTTCAACACCACCGTGCTTACAGGAGGTGCTCACCACCATTTGGCTTGAATTATACACTCTCTTCGGAATCAGTGGAATATATCAGTTGGCTCCTCCAAGGCAAAGAGGGAGCAGCGACATTGATGTTGGTGCAGATCAGATCTGTTTTTCACTTTCAGCAGAGGTCAGATACAGTGGCAGTACGCTCCACCTCTGTGGTTCCTACTCCATTCATCACATGACCCACCTTGAGTATAACTTGCTTATGGCCTAGGCCTTCTACTTTTCTATGGCCATGTATACAATTTTGTACACCCCACGAGACAGGCTTCTTTTAGAATCTCTGGGGATTTCTATACGCAGTAAGAGAGATATTACATTTTTCTAAAAAACAAATAATGGTATCTATAGGTACTAGGAGGTAAGAGGCTAGGAGGAGAGAAACAAAGAAGAGGAGAAGAATGCGAGGTTCCTCCAATGAGACAGTTTTAGAGACGCAGGGATCCTCGGCGATCTCTTCTTCAACGGAGACACCTAGTGCTCTTGAGCCTGATAGGGTTCATGGGGATATTGTTGATCGTTCATCTGGTTCTATTAGAGATGATATCCCTCTAGCTCTACTCATGACACAATATGAGGTGAACGTTCTTGCTGTTGCATCACAAAACTTGTATCTTCTAGAAGACTCGAGAGACTTTTGAAAACAAAGAAATAGTCTTGGTCATTTATTGTATATTTGGGATCGCACCCCTGTGCTGATCGGCTTTGTACATTTATCTGAGGTTGTGCCCTTGAGATGTCTATTATAATAAAAAGATTTTTGAGAGAGGAGAAGAAGAAGAAGAATATTTTATTAACATCTTTGAAAGGCTGAACTTGGCCTATGAGACAAATCAATGTACATATGTGATATATCCTCTATCATCCCAAAAAAAGGGCAAAGCTGAATTGGAAGTAAAGACTATAGATAAAGATAACTAATAAACTAGGGATTTGGGGTGTACAATGAGAGATGACCATGATGGTGGATGGAGCTTTTTTGCTAGGGGCTCACAATGCAGGACTACATGGGAAGGGTATGGAAGTATGATATGCACTGTAGCTAGTTTCATCCTCTACTATACTGGGGATGTAGTATGGTATACATCAAAGATGGGGGTTGTTATGTCCCTAGACATCAGGATGGGCCAGTGTGAACCTGGCCCTTTTGTTATGAAGTCCTATAAATAGGACTTTAGTCTCATTTGTGAGACATCTTGTTTGATCACCACACCTGGACTCAAGGCCCTTGGCAGCTTTACCCGCAGACCCGTACTAGTGTGCGCTTGGTGGTATGGGACACCGGCCCTTGTGGCAGAGGCTAGCCCGTTTGGCTGAAGGCTCCCAGGCTCGGTCGTGAGCCTGTATTGGCTCTTTGGCTGGAGGTGAGCTTGATGTCCACTCAATACATGTGTCTAGATGTGACTTTGGCTTGCGTCATGTTGTGTGCAACATGGATCCGGCTAGGGACTAACATTGTTATCGAAGCCTCTTCCTGGTCGTATGCACGGCATGGCAATGTGCACAAAACCACTAGCTCTCACGGGGCCATGATGGACCAGCCTGATAGGCCCTCCCAACTCTTGTATAGGACGCTACTAGCGAGAGAGGAGCGCAAGGGGGGGGACTCATGCAAGCCGGTGGTGGGAATTTGATGAGTTCTTTTTCACGGATCCTCATGTGTGGAATGTTGATTTGCCAATGGCAGTCACATGGATGCTTGGTTTGTCTTTGTTCCGCCTCTGGGTCGCCATTTATTGCATGAGGGTGTCCTAGAGAGCTGCCACTCTGAGCACGTGGTTTTCCCTCCGTATGCAATTGGTGAGAGTTATTGATTGAATGGAGTATGTTTTTGCAGAGATGCAGGAGGTGAGAAATTTGTCTTGGTCTTATGCTCAGTATGTGGTTCGTCTTTTGCTTGGGACACACCTTATCGCCAAGGAAGTGGTCGATCTGGTGACAGTCAAAACAATGATTTTTCTTTTGATCGTCCATACGAG
Organism: Adiantum capillus-veneris; assembly: GCF_014529385.1. Lineage (NCBI taxonomy): Eukaryota > Viridiplantae > Streptophyta > Polypodiopsida > Polypodiales > Pteridaceae > Adiantum > Adiantum capillus-veneris. The sequence continues at coordinate 12,906,788 of NC_140931.1, read as the reverse complement.
CTGCATTTGATTTTCCATCATTCTTGGATTTCTTTGGTGGGAGGGTCTGACCATTGACTTGTGGTTGCCGAAGCGTTTGAGTGCTTGAATTTTGATGTAGAGGGACCACGGCGAGGAGCCTCCCCATCCGTCAGGCCACCTCCATAAGCCACCAAGATATTATCATAATTCTTTGCAAACTTAGAGATGTCCTTAATAGATATGATCAGATTGCGTAAAACCTCGTTTTGATATGTTGGCGGCAATCCAAAAAGGTACATCATTTGCACAATGACTGTAGGGTCGTCAAAAGCCTTCATTTTATGGAGAAGATCCTTTAAGACCTGTGAGTAAGCTTCCAGAGTTCGCTTTCCCATTTCGCACCGTAAAAGCTTCTTGAAGCACTCGAATCTATCAACTTGCACAAAGCGGGTACAAAAGATTGGTTGAAATTCTGCCTCAAGGTGTGGATTGTGGTCGTAACCAAGCCCACCAAGAGTAGGCCTTCCCCTTTAGCATGAACTGAAGCTGCCCAAGACTTTGAGCGTCAGTAGAATGATACATATCGAAGAAGGCGGTCCATTTCGCCAACCACGATTCTATAGCGGTCTCTTCACACTCTTTCATTTCCCCTTGAAAGGGGTCAAGATAGAGTTGAAGAGGCAAAGTACCCATCGTGACGCGCAAAAACGGGTTTTGTGCAGAGCGCAACTCCTCGCGTTGCCTTTACTTTGTTGACTGCTGCTACAGTATAGCGATGAGAGATGTGTTGGAGGCAAAGGATGGGAAAAAAGAACCCTTGGTACAAAGCCAGTGCGTGTGTGTGGAATCGGAAGAAGAAAGAGGACCTTCAAAGCATGAATGTCCGCCAACAGTTTCTTCTCCTATGCGAAATAATGTGTCTGCACGTCTGTGAGCTTGCAACTTTTAAATGCTACACGCCGCCCATCCTGATATAGGAAAGCGAATATTGCATAATCGTTGACATATGTTGCCACCACAAAGGGCTTGTTCGGATCCACAATCTGCAACATCGGTGCAATACTAACAAGTTGCTTCAATGCCTCGAAAGATTGATCGAGCTCATCAATCCATTGAATAGATGGACTAACACTACGCTTTTTGGGGTCGAAATGGTTCCCTGTGGGAGCCCATTGTTGCTGGCCTGGTGTAGGACGACCACCAAGGGGGCTGAATTGGCGTGGTGGTCCCTGGCGATGTCGACTACGGATTTGTTGCTAGCCCTCCTCTGTCTGGGCATTACGCTCGAAGGAGGAACCTGCTTGAGCTCCCTGTGTCTCTGTGCTGAGGCTAGGTCTGGGGCCTGTGCCGAAGGTTCGGGCCTCATCATCCGTGGACAAGCCTTCGGTAGATGGCCCATCTGTCGACAAATGAAGTCCTCTCTTCACAAGATGCACAATGCCTTGAGGAACCATTCATAGACTCTGAATTGCATTGCGCTATGTGCATTGGGCCGTAGGCGATCCCCTTGCAGGAACGGGCTTTTCGATGGAATTTTTTCTCTCCTTTTGGGAGAATCTCGAACAGCCTTTGGTTTTTATATTAAATGTGACATGGGAGAAACAAGAATTGCCAGTATACTAGAAAGAGGGTTTGCTTAAATTGTTGCCTATGCAAGCACTTTGTGAGTAATTTTCTCATTGGGGACCAATTACTATGATGCCTCTCGTTTCCAAGTTATTCTAAGTTGTTGGTGAACAAGATTAAAGATCACCTTCATAAAGGACTTCACCAGGCTCTATATGGTTTCATTCTACGTCGCCAAATCACCGATAACTTGGCTAATGT
>NC_140931.1:12840000-12900000 GCF_014529385.1 Adiantum capillus-veneris | reverse complement strand
CTTCAAGGCTCAAGCTTCCCCTCTCTCTCTCTCTCTCTCTCTCTCTCTCCTCTCTCTCTCTCTCTCTCTCTCTCATCATCATGGCCCAAGCTTCCGCATCAAGTGAACGCGTGCCCTTGGGCGCGAAGAAGAAGAAGAAGGACGAAGCTTCATGTGGGACGAAGTGCATTCCGGAGTGTTGGGAAAGGCCGATGGTGCCCGTGCATGGAAGTGCAAACTATGCACGACTATCCGGCACTACTAAAGTACGTGCTCACCACCTTAAGCTAGAGGGACAACAAGTAGCAATATGCAAGGCGGTCAACGAGCAATTGTTGAAGGTATTCGAAGCCAAGGATGCCGCCATCAAAGCCAACAAAGAGGAGAAAGACGCGGCCAAGCTCAAGTGTCCCGCAATCGACCCCAACGACTTGGTCTTTCGCTCTTCTACACCTTCGTCGATCGGTGGTGATAGTAATGCGGCAACGGCAGAGATGGGGGCTACATCATTTTGATCGGCATTTTTAATGCCCAATACTACTCCGGTCTCGACTCCCAAACCTCACGAACGTACCCATACCACTTGGGATCCAAAAAGGAAGGAGGATGTGGATGCAAGTGTTGCACGCTTTTTCTATCATGATCACTTCCCCTTCATAAAGGCTCGGTAAGACTATCATTCTCTCATAATTTGCCATCTTGATTCTCTTCCTCATCTAAATAGTAATCCTAATACCTCTTGTGTGCACTCTGTAGGTCGTAGTACTTCAAGACAATGTGCACGAGGATTGGAGAGTATGGGGCACGCTATGTGCCACCCTCTTCCGAGGCCCTCCGCACTACTCTACTCGATAGAGAGAAGGCCGTTGTGGAGATGGCAACCCTTAACATGAAGAGGCAATGGACGATTCATTGCGGATGGATGGAGCGACACAAGGAGGAGGTCAATCCATGGCATTGTTGCCTATTCCAAAGGGGAGATGTATTTTGCCCACTCCCATGACGCCACGGAGACGGGGAAATTAGCAGATATCATTGCGGGTGAGTGGGCCTCGATCGTAGAGACCATTGGGTCGGACCTTGTGATAGGTCTAGTCACCGATGGGGAGGCATCAAACAGGGCAGCCGGAGCTATTTTGGAAGGCACTAATCCTCACATCACGGTGTCCTTTTGCATGGCACATTGCCTTAACAACCTCTTGAAGGATTTCAACAAACTACCTTGGATAGAGCCTCACATTGCATCCACGTCCAAGGTGGTTGCTTTCATCAACAACCACAACATACTTCGAGCCGAGTTCTTGAAGCGGTCGGGGGGGGGAAGTGCTTCTAAAGTTTTGTGAGACACGCTTCGCCTACAACTATCTAATGGTGAGCCGCTTTGTAGAGTGTCAAAGTGCAGTGCGGCAACTCTTCATCAGTACAAAGTTTGCCCAGACTACCATGCAAGTACAGTCGTAGGGATCATTTGTACAGGGAAGGTGGATGATCTTGAGTTCTGGGAGTCCCTAAAGAGTATTGACAAAATGGTGAAACCAGTGATCCACTTGCTTAGAGTGATGGATGGTATGCAACCTTGCATCGGCGAGGTCTATGAAGCAATTGATCGCATTGTCGAGGCCCTTGAAGAGCATGAGAAGGACCCAGATAGGCTGGAAGAAATCAAAGACTTTTGCAGTAGCAGGTGGAATGCCTATAGTTCACCTCTTCATGGTGCAGCTTTTGTGTTGGACCTAGAGTTCCAGGGTGCAGGGTAAGAGCATGATTCGGAGGTAAACACACATTGGAATACCATCTTGGAGAAGCTTCACCCTGATCGTGACATGCAACGCAAAATCAAGGATCAGCTTGCATTTTATAGGGATATGCGAGGATCATTTGGCACAGTCGATGCCCAAATTGATCGCACCAAGATTTCCTCCGTCGTGGTGGTAAGAAAATGGTTCAGATGGTCCCGATCTTCAGCGACTTGCCGTCCGCATTCTCAGCCAAGCGGTTAGCTCCTCTTGCTTGGAGCAATTGTGGAGTGTATATAGCCACATTGCATCTAGAAAGAGGAACCGACTTGGAGTGGAGAAAGCAAATGACCTTGTTTTTGTAAGTGCAAACTTAAGAATGCTTTGCAAGTCAGCATCCAAAGTGACACATCCTTTTCTACAATGGGAGATGGAGGCAGAGGCAGACGTGCTTGGAGAGGCAGGAGGATCTACGCATGAGGATGAGCCTACACAGGAGGATTGGGATGATATTCATGACGTCCAGGACTCCACTATAGATTGGGAGGTGGGATGCTCTTCTGCCCCTACCCAGATGTGAGCATCAGGCATGAGTCATGACTCATTGCTCATTGGTTTTTGATATTTGTTTCCTTTGTGGCCGGCCGCGGCCGGCTTTGCCCCCTTTTTGTATTGCACTACCATATGAGTGATTGAGTCTTGACATGTCACCTAGTGACTCTTACAGTTGTTATTTAGCACTCTAGCCTCTACATGTCTTTTTGTAGCGCCTTGGCTGGCCTTGTAAGCCATCTTTATCATCTATGATTTATCATCTTTTTGCTCCAAGCTTTTGGGTGGAGTCTGGACTCTATTCTTCAACTTTGAGTTAATGTTCTTTCTATGAAGAATCAAGATGCTTTTGTAAAGGATGATCCCAATTCATGTATTGCGTATTGCGCAATCGTGTGTAAGCTTTAAGACTGAAGAATCATTGTAGAGCATGCCTAAATAGGATTCTACTTGGACAACGTTAGTGGGGATGTCGTGGTATTTAGTCAATACTATGCATGATGAAGCTGATGGTTATATTGTCTTGTGGGTGACTAACATGGGTCTGTACCTTGCACTTTCCTTTTAAGGGTGAATTTGGGCTTATCCTGGATTCATCTAGGTTTTTTTTTTTTAGTCGTATAGCGGACATGCAGACTTCACATTGTGAAGTTTTCGTCCGAGTTATGACCAGTTGATATAGTGCTAATTGTTTCTATCTTTTGTGTTGCGTATGCCCTATCAACCACCTCATTTTTGTGCTAATTTTTCCGATTTAATGCTTCTTTTAGTGCTAGGCTTCATTATGGCTGAGTTTGCCCTTGATCTCCGGAGTCATGATAGAAACTCAGTATGTTGAACCTTTGTGTTGATGTATGCTCGTGTGTGCGTGCGTGTGGTGTGTGTTGTGTTTGGGAGCATATGTTAGTACCTAGTTCTACACCCACTATTGGGCACTGACGACGTTAGTGGGGATGTCGTGGTATTTAGTCAATACTATGCATGATGAAGCTGATGGTTATATTGTCTTGTGGGTGACTACCATGGGTCTGTACCTCGCACTTTCCTTTTAAGGGTGAATCTGTGCTTATCCTGGATTCATCTAGGTATATAATGGGTGTGTATGGCTCTCTACTAACATAGAGGTTAAATCCAACTTAATTTAAGCATATTTTAAACTTACCGTTCCGGCCCCCGTTCCCGTTCCGTCTCTTGGGGGGGGGGGTTTCTGGAAATGTTCCGGGGGCCCCCGTTCCCGTTCCGGGTAACTTTGAGCCACTTGCTTTTATAGGAGCGATTTTTCTCCGGTGATGCTTGCTTGGAGTTTTCCCAGTGGGCACTTTTCTCAGTGCGCGTCATATTTGCTCTTCTCCTTGTGTCCGTTGCTCGGCTTCGATAGAGAGAGTTAGTCACTTGCTTTGGGATTGCTGCATTACTAGAGTTATTCTTCGCCGCATATCAGCTTGTATGCAGCTCCCTTTTCCCTCGGTGGTCTTCCATAATGGTTTTGGGCGTTTGGCATTCTCTCGCCTTCCTTACGATTATTTGTGGTCTTCTTTATGTGGGTCAGATTCTGGGCTTATTGGACCCTGTGGCGCCAACGTAATGGCTATATGTTCCACGGCTTCGATGAAGTTCCTTTTCAATTTCTCAAGGTTTCCCTTAAGCAATCTTTACGTTTTGCCTTGAAAGTTGGTGCGATCACCCCAAAGATGCATCATCTTTCCTATGAATGTTTCTAGCCTTTTTTTTAGAGCGGAACACTTTTGTGTTCTTTCCTTTTTTATATGATCCTTTCCATGGATTTTCCTCACCTTGAGGTTTCCCACCTGTAAATTAATCCCAAAGATTTGCAAAAAAAAAAAAAAAGTGTGTGGGGGATAAAAATATGGGCTTGTAGCCTTTTATTACAAAATTTTCCATTTACAAAATCCGGCCTCAGCCAGTATCGACATAGAACCAAAGGAGAAAAAACCTCCCAACATAATACATGATACACAAGCCGGGGGAGAAAACCTAAGGATTTGTACATGGAGAATTAATGCATGCGCATGGGACTAAAGAGGGAACTGAGGAGTCGTCGTCCAAAATACTGCTGCATGAATCTGCCTGTGACAAGCAGCGGCCTTCAAGCCATGCATTACACATCAATACCATGCTCCCACGACACCGCGACAACATACCCAAAGAGTGAATATACTGGCTCCTCTATCTACACCAAAAATAGTGCAACTCATCCTGAAAAATCTCGTGTACTCTAAGGGACAGGGAATCCCTTCTAATGTGCACGTAATATGATCTGCATCCAAGCCATAAGAACTCTTATGTGGTACCCCAAAGAGGAAGCAGTCCTCCTACAAAGCCGAGCTGATAGTTTCTGAAGGAGCCATATGATCCTTCAAGACAAACACCAAGAATGGCTACCATGATGACTACATCTCTTTATGCACTATATGAGCAGGTATTGGGGAGAGGGAGAGCTCAATCCCCAGGAGGTATGTCAGAGATTATTGCTAACACTATTGATGTTAAGCAAGGATGCCCACTCTCTCCCATATTTTGGATTATACATAGAAGAGGTGGCTGACTTCAATACATGTGGTGAAGGAGACGGAGTCGACTTCCCAAGTACTCCAGTCCATATTATGCCGTATGTCGATGGCATTGTATTGGTTTCTCAGTCTCCAAGAGGATACAACACACTTGCATGCATTAGATGAATTTTGTACACAAAGAGGCTTCACATTGAACCTTGGGAAGACCAAGGTTCAATGTGAAAGGTCATGATCTTGGGAAGACCAAGATCATGACCTTTCACACCTCGAGAAAGGGTGGGAGCCAGGCTACATTCATTCTTGCTGGCGGTCACGTGGAGGTAGTCACTTCATATGTATATCTTGGTGTCACTGACACAGGGGTATGCTTCATTAGGTATGTTAAGAGAGAGTGCCACCAAGCACACTTTCACGAGCCCCAAACAAAGGGGTTGCTGTTTGAAACTCTAGTCACAACTGCACTGATGTACGGAGCTGCGGTATGGCGCCAAGCCTAGCTGCACACTGCCATGGGTACTCATGATAGCACGTATGATAGACAGCAAACCTTCAGTACCTCATGGTATTGTTCGAGCCGAGTTTGCTGCATCACCCATGATGGTGGAGGCCCTATCTCAGACCATACGCCTTTTGAATGGTTTCAAGGAGATGTCACACGATCGCCTCGCACATGACTGCTTATAGTATAGAGCTTTTGAGGCTTTCAAACAGTTGGGCTGAGGCCCCTTCAAAGATGCTATACTATAGAGAGTGCTTCGAAGAGCAGTTTGAAGGATGGATTCATAGAGAGACCCAGATACATGGAGGGCTATTACCACATGGGTCAACGGTGGCAGTTGGCCAGCTCACGGCTTTGTCACATCGCCTTGAGATAGGGACTGGCAGAGCATTTTGGATCGAGAGTATGCAGACTATGCAAAGAGGAGGCGGGTGGTTAGCAGAAGGGGGAGATGGAGGAAGAGGGGCAATATGGATGCAACTGCAAGGCCTACAATGCCATGAAAGGGAGATAGTCCACCCTCTTCGGAAAGCAGGGCTCCTTCTACCGTCTCTTACAGTCAGCAAACCAACGCGTGCTAGGGGGGTTTACACTGGAGATTCAGCGACACAGAAATCTCCTTGCAAGCTCAGACGGTACCAACAAGCGGGAGGTATCAAAACAGAGATGGCTGAATTCTTTTAGAGATCCATCCCACCTTGGACACCCACACAATAGGGAGTTACCCTCCAGAGAATAGAGACACTCAAAGCCAACACGATACAAAGACCAGCTAGATTTTGGACACCTCTCAACCATCCAGATATAACAGAGATCTTAGACTACTTCCAACAGAAGACTACAGAGCACCTGGCTCAGCGCAAATCAACCCCGTACATATTTTTCGGGGAGCGGGAGCTGTCGACACCCCTGTTAGTCCCTTACCGGATTCATCCTCCTCACGTGACATGACGCAAGCCAAACTCACACTTAAGACAAACGTAGTGAGCGGACATCAGGCTCACCTCCCAGACATAGAGCCAATACGGGCTCACCTCCGAGCCTAGGAGCCTGCAGCCAAACGGCCTAGCCTCTACCACAAGGGCTGGTGTCTGATACGACCAAGCCCACACCAATACGGTGTGCTGTCAAGGGCCTAGAGTCCAAGTGTGGTGATCACACAAGATGTCACGCAAATGAGACTTAAGTCCTATTTATAGGACTTCATAACCAAAGGGCTAGCTAGGTTCACACTGGCTGAACATACTATAGGCGCCCATCCTTATGTGTGGGGACGTAACACTTTCCCCCTATTTTTAATTGTTGTCCTTGGCAATATCAGCTCGTAGCATGTCCTCCATAGTTTGATTTTGCTTTTGGTCTATTCGTTACTTTTAGGATGATCTGAGGATAACAAGCACAAACGGATTTCCAATTTTTGGAAGATCGTTTGCCATAAATTTCCTATGAATTCTAAATCACAATCACTCACAATTTCATCAGCAAAACCATATAATTTATGTACATGTTCCACAAGAGCTGAGCTAACTCGTAGCTCTCTGGTGCAACCGAGAGCTGCTTGCACGCTTGCCATTGCTGCCCCTTGCGCTACCCTTATTCAGCCTTGACCCCCCCCCCCCCCCCCCCCCCCCCCCCCCCCTCCCCCCCCACTCCAACGCTCTTTGGGCTGCTCCCCTAAGCTCGTCTTCGGTGGTATTTCCCAGTGGCATTGACTCGCCCTTGTCGCTCCACCTCGCTCTGCTCGACGCCCTCAATTCGCCTTTGCTCGCCATCACAACAACAGACACAGATGGAGGATTTTTCTCCGCCATAGAGGAACTCGATGAAAGCCCCCTCGCCCGACCCCGTAGAACCCACCATCCGACTTGCTCTTTCACCAAAAGAGCAAGCGAGCTTAAAGTCTGAGGTGGCGCGCCTTCAGGCCAGCTTTGTTATTTGCAAAATTATCGGCACCTGACCTAGCAGCGGGGAGTTGCGAGGTCTGCTCCAAGCGATCCTTTTAGCAGAGGTGGGCAAGATCATCGACGTACAGCTTCTTGGGCTCGGCTACTATTAGATAGAGTTTGAATCTTTCGAGATGGCGTCCAAGGTCATTGTGATGAGCCCCCATCCGAGCATGAGCGTGCATTATTGTCAGATTTAGAGTGTGCTTGAGCTTATGCTGGTTGTTTTCCTCCCCATTCCGCCACTAGCCAATGAGTGCCGTATGCTAGATTGGACTTTATGTGACACTGTTCTTGATGCCATTTTTGTCCGCAACATTTATGATTCTCTTCTGCAGGAGTCTTGGCTTGCTGACCATTGTAATGCGCTTTGGTCTTTGCATAAATCTGGTCTGTGGTGGAAAAAGACTCTTATTGCAATTTGGAAGAGCCACTTGCCTCTTAAGGAGCGTTTGTTTCTTTGGCATTGTTTGTTGGGAGTTCTTCCAGCTGGAACCCTCCTTGCGGCGCGTTGCATCAGCCCTTCTCGTTGTGTCAGATGTTCCGCTAGTGATGAGGCTGCCAGATATCTGCTTCGGAATTGGCACCTCACCAGGGCTTTCCTTGACCGCATTTCTGCGTGTATGCACCTCCGATTTCCCTTTGCGGGTTTCCACAAACGATTCTGAGTATTTGGCATTCTCCCAACCTCCCTTCAGCAATTTTGCAATCTTATTCCCATGGGTCAGATTTTGGTCACTATGGTCTTTGTGGCGCCAACGCAATTTTCGCATGTTTCATTAGCAGGAGGCGGATCCTTTTCTTTCGTTCAAGATTTCGCTTAGGCAATCCTTACATTTCGCCTTTGACGTTGGGGACAATCCGTGGACACTTCTATGTTTGCTTTTAGAGCTCTGTATCTGATCTTTCTGGTGGGTATTCCTCATTTTGAGGTTTCCCACTTGTAAATTAATCAAAACAGATTTACAAAAAAAAGTGTTGTTGCGGTGGAAGTAGCCACTCACACACACACACACACACACACACACACACACACACACACACACACACACACTTTTTTTTGTAAATCTGCTTTGATTAATTTACAAGTGGGAAACCTCAAAGCGAGGAAAACCCACGAAAAGAAAGGGATACAAAGACGGAGCACTATGAGGCTCCGAAGGCTACAAATAGTCAAAGTAAATCCTGTAGGCATCAAGAGTGATGTCTCCAGCTTCATACGCAAAATGCAGCGCTTGACCAAGAGATAATTTGAAATAGGGAAAGGGGTCAACAAAAGTGCCCTTGAACATTAAGGAGTTCCTATGATGCCAGATGGCCCACATAGTCCAAAATCTGACCCAGGTGAAGAAGACCGCAAACTGAGATTGTGGTGACCGAAGCACCCCGCACCCCAAAAAGCCAAAATCGTCTGTGAAAAGAGCCGGAAGGAAAACGTAGTTGAAGAGCAGTCGACACTTGCCGAATGAAGGCTGTGGATTGACGACAACACCATAGCAAGTGTGGCACGGTCTCCTCAGCTTCAAGGCATTTGGGGCAGCGGGAAGGCGCAATATGCCGAGCATGCAACACACTGCCAACAGGTAGAGCTCCCACCAAGCACCGCCACAAGAAAACACATTCCTTCAAAGGCAGATGTCTCTGCCAAATGCGAGACAATGCGTGTTGCCACCACAAGGATGACTCGGAAAGCGACCACAGCTGATTACCCCGATGCACAATCCATACATCAGACTGAAGAATGGCATAGACATTGGCAGCTGAGATGCAGTGCAATCTAGTAGTAGCTAGATTCCAATCAGAGAAGCGAGAGTCTTCATCCAGAGGAGGAATGGGCGAATGAGCAGCAAGCATGTTTTGAATCTCCCGCCTGAGAGGAGAATAGTGAAGACCCAACCGAAAGCGGGAGACGGCATCAGCGAAAGAAAGAACATAACCCGAGTCATCAACCACCTCATGCACCTGACAGATTCCTTTTTGCGAAAGAAAATACGCTTGGCGAGGGGACCGTTGAACCAAAGTCGAAGCAAAAACCCTGTTCCAATGCAGACTCTCCAAGCGAAGAAAGTTACCCCCAGAGGATTGTCGACCATCCCAAGCCAAATGCGAAGTGACAACCTTCCAATCAACAATTAGAGAAGTAAAGGGACATCCAAGAATGTGTCCTTCAAGCTTCCCAAAAACATCCCAATAAGTCGGTTGCCAATGACCAAAAGAAGGGGTGACAATGTGCGCACATAAATGTGTGACCATGAGAGCCCAGGGTTGCTGTTGCTCCACCAAAATTGGCAACAAACGTAGCTTTCCGAGCCAGAAGATGATGTCTCAAGTCCAAAATATTCAACCCTCCAAGCCGCTTGGGAGACCACTGCTTGTCCATAGATAAAAGCCGAATGCCCCTCTTGGTAGACGAGGTCCGCCAAAAAATGTTCTAAAATATTGGACATGAGAGACTGCAAGCGCAATCGAGGCCAGGATAACAAAGGCAAGTAAAACTGCACATAAGCCACAAGGATGCATTGGACAATCCTGAGACGCACATGAAGTGGCCATGTGGACAATTTTCAATAATTCAACTTGGAATGTAGACGTTGGAGCACCCAATCCGTTTTCTTCATAGCCGATACATTCCAACCCAGCGGATAACCTAAATGGCGAACCAAAACATGGGGAGGAACAATCTCCCCAGGCCACAATATCCTATGCCAGTCACACTCTTTGAAAGGCAATAGCTTGGATTTGCAAAAGTTAACTTTGAGACCTACTGCCAATCCAAACAAGTGAAGAGTATGCGTAATCTGTTGTACATCATCATAGTTATTACGAGGCATGAACAAAGAGTCATCCGCATAAGCCTGACTAGCAAACTATCGACCTGAAGGTAAAGTAAGGGCATGTAGCTTACCAGTGGAGGTCAAGGAATCCAAATACATAAATAAGGGATGAGTAGCGATCGCATAAAGCAAAGCACTCAGAAGGCAGCCCTGCCGTATCGACCGTCCCAAAGGCCAAGATTCTGTAAGAGAACCATCCAGCAAGCCTACAGAAGTACTCTTTGCATACAAGAAAAGCACGACACGGGATAGCCTAGGCCCAAAGCCCAAATGTCGCATGGTATCTGCAATGTAATCCCAAAGAACAATATCAAATGCCTTTTGAATGTCAACCTGCATGACTAATACATCCTGTCGAGTATATTTTGCATATTCCATACCAATAATGACATTTGTGAGGTTATCAATAATTTGACGTCGCGGAATGAAGCCTTATTAAGATTGATGCAAGCCTTCATGCAGAAAACATTTGAGTCGGTTAGCAAGCATTTTTGCCATTAATTTATACATCACAGGCATAAGTGTAATAGGTAGCCAATGTGAAAATTCTTCACACAATGTATGCTTAGGGATCAGCTTGAGTAAACCTTGTTTCCAAGAGGAGGGTAATTCCTATTGTTCCCAAGCTGTATTCATCATGAATAATAGAGACAACTTCAAATAATCCCAGAAAGACAAGAAGAATTCCACAGAGGGACCATCCCAACCAGGAGCTCTCCATCGACCTAAATCAAGCAAGCTGGCATACAATTCCGACTCAGTGAAAACAGCTTCCAAGTCTTGAGCCTGCCACAAAGGGAGAATGGAAGTGATATGTGATAGAAACATGTGACGCGCCTGGTGAGCTTCTCTCGTGGGAGAAGAAGCGGCCTCAAAAATCTTGCTATAATGAGAGCGTTGGGTTAGTGCTAGCTCTCGAAAAGTGGTGGTCCACTCCCCTGACGGTAATTTAACTCTCCGTATAGCTTGAGACTGCCTCGAGTGATGCAAATGCTGAAAAAATTGTTTAGAAGCACATCCTTTATCTGCAAAAGCCTGTTGACGAGCTCGAGTCTGCCATTTGGCCAATTTCCTCTCATCATTGTGCCTTAATATTGCACGAGCAGAAAACAATTCAGTCATTTGAGCATCGGTAAGAGAAGAATGATTAGCCAAGTGCATTAATCGGCTACAAGCATCCTTTGCGTGGTTAACTTGTTCCCTTAATTGTGACAAATAATCCCTGCCATAATCCTGTATAACTGATTGAACACGCATAACAAAACGAAACCACGCTATGTCCATGTCAACATACATCTGGGAGAGCAAAGGCGGGATGATATTCACAATCATAGTGCGAAAAGGCTCATGCTTGAGATAAGCATTATTAACATGCAGCAGTCTTTTCTTGGGTAGGCGATCATTGACATCAAAAGAGTCAAAACGAAGTTTCGAGCATACGGGAAAATGATCCGAGAGACACATAGCATAATCAATCGTCATCTCGCATACAAAGTCATCATATTGTTGCATGTGAAAAAGATACCAGCGATCCAGCCGAGCGCGATACATGGATTGAGCATTGTGCTGAAAAGTAAAGCCTGGATCAGTCGCATGCAAAAAGGGCCACAAATCAAGCCCATTACAGGTCGACATAAATTGGTCCAAAGATTGCTGTTCCATATGAAGCATATGAGAATGGCCAGTAGTATTATCTGCAAGGTTTGGTGCATTATTAAATCCCCGTAGAGAAAGGCAACAATAAGAAGAGATAGCACTCCACAACCGTGCTCTATCTGCAGAAGCTGTGTATGCATATAATCTCCAAATTCGAAAACTTCTCCATTAACAATACATTGGATGACCATTCATCTCCCAGCCGAGTCATAAAAGACCAAGGTCGGGAAGAGTTCACGTCGAACAACCATAAGCACTCCAGAATGGCCAGCTGATCCTGCATAAGCTATCCAATAGCCCGCAAAGTAAGAAGTCTGTCCTACAAAGTGGTGCTGGTTATGCTCTTGAAGAACCACAATGTCTGCTTCACATGTATGTAATTAGTGCCAGGTAAGCCGCCACTTGTCGTGATTGCATAACCCACGCACATTATAGGAGATGCAATTTAAAGAACTATGTATTCTATATGGTATATACAGTGGAGGAGGAAACAGGGAAAGAAAGGGGAGAATAAAACTCAAGTACCAGTGCCCATCAACACATCCTCCCCAGCTGAAGGTGCCTGAGAAGGTGGATCAATACCTGGACCTAGATAATTGAAAGGAAATGCACCTTGCGATGAAGAAGCTTCTCCAGTAACAACCTCCTTGTAAGAACGAACAACCTTATCCCAAGCTTCAGCCAAAGAAGTGTTGTCATTACAAGGGAGTTTTTTCTGAGCAACATTCTTTAAAGGAGGCACATAATTACGGGAAGATGCCGGGACACGAAGTGTAGCAGCTTTGACGGGTTTCTTGGGCACTATCCAAGTTTGAGAGGTCGAAACCTGTTCTTTGCCCTTGTCTTTAATATTTGGAGAAGCAGAAAGTGTAGACAATTGTACTTGTTTCCCCTTGCCTTTAATCGCCCCAGCTGAGGGGAAGGAGGTTGAAACTCCTTCAGTTTGAACCTCAATAGAAGGTTTCGGAGGCGAGCGAGGTTGAGGAGCAGGGACGGTTGAAGGAGGTGGTTGCAAATTTGGTTCCAGACATTCGGACTGCATATGACTAAATTTGCCACATCGGAAGCAAGAATTTGCAAACTTGCCCCATTTAAGCTTAAATGGGCGCTTTCCAACCCATTGTATCCGCAGAATCGACCGAAATACCTGCTGGTGTGGGGATATCTGTGTCCCACAAAATACAAAAACGGTTTGTGTTTGCCTCCAGCTTAGGAGGGCAAATGACTTTGCCTAACTGAGCAGCCAACAAAGGAAGAAAATGATGCCAAGTGCGAGGAAAGTCGACCACCTCAACCCATACGGGACACTTGTGATGAATGAGACTCTGATAGTCCTTGGTAAGAGCCGAGGGTAGCACATGAGTCATCTGCGTATTGAAGAAAAGAGGGACATTTCAAGCAGAGCATCCCGAGCATCCATGTCAGCCAGCAAGACTTCGTAGAACCCTCGTGCACCGAAGTAAACCCCTCGGACTGCTTGCCGTTTGAGTAGGAAATCAACCCATTGGCCTACATCCTGAGCAGTAGGCATTCTTCCCGGGAAAAATAGAATCACAGCGTTAAGTGCATATTGAGCAACAAGATCCATGAGCTCCTGTATAGGGATGCGCACTTCCATAACAGGAGCGGATCCTTCCCAGGGTTGACGGGCATCCTCGAAGTCCTCATGCAAACATTCTTTGATAAGACTCAAAGCATCCATCTCCGAAGTTTCCATGGCTTTCCGACGCTTATATATACATTGATCAATGGAATCGATGGGAAGCTCTCACACACACACACTCTTCTTTTTTTGGGAGTTTTTGATATATGACTGCTATATACACAGGCAGACACACACCGGCTAGCTGTACAAAAACACACCCCCCTCTCTTGCACACAAGACGACGGAAGGACCGCGTGCAAGCGAAATCAAACTTCCACCCCCGGCGCGCTGTGAAGGGGCTGCACAGGGTAGATGTTTTTCAGAATAGAGTCGCGCGACAGACGAGGCTAAATGATTCACCGCACCCAAATTCGCCACAAGCGTATACACACACACACACACTCGACATAGACACACACACACACACAAGGCGGCTGTGATGCCCCACACCACACACACTGCAAATCTGACTAGCACGTTCGTGACTTCTGTGCCCTGCTGTACTTTGCCTGTAAAGACACTTTCAATACTTCACACACACACACACACACACACACACACACACACACACACCAAGTAGGACTGCACAGAGCGCTCACTGCAGCAGTAGGTAGCGCAGGTCCTAGGGTTCGTGCAGGAGGGCAGAGGGTGCTATTGGCTACAACAGTAGATCGCGTAGCTCCTAAGGTTAGCGCAGGAGGGCATGGGTCACAGGCCAAGCAGGTGTGCAGGGGCAAACAGTACGCAGGTGCTGCAGTGCGCAGAGCAGGTCAAAGAGCAGGGAACTGGCAGCGCGCAGGGGCTGCAGTGCAGAGAGGAGGGCAGCGCACAGATCAGAGCAGCGTTCTACTCTCACACACACACACACACCACACAAGTGGGAAACCTCAAAGCGAGGAAAACCCACGAAAAGAAAGGGATACAAAAGACGGAGCACTATAAGGCTCCGAAGGCTAGAAACAGTCAAAGTAAATCCTGTAGGCATCAAGAGTGATGTCTCCAGCTTCATACGCAAAATGCAGCGCTTGACGAAGAGATAATTTGAAATAGGGAAAGGGGTCAACAAAAGTGCCCTGGATTATTAAGGAGTTCCTATGATGCCAGATGGCCCACATAGTCCAAAATCTGACCAAGGTGAAGAAGATTGCAAACTGAGATTGTGGTGACCGAAGCACCCCAAAAAGCCAAAATCGTCTATGAAAAGAGCCGGAAGGAAAACGTAGTCGAAGAGCAGCTGACACTTGCCGAATGAAGGCTATGGAGTGACGACAACACCACAGCAAGTGTGGCACGATCTCCTCAGCTTCAAGGCATCTCGGGCAGCGGGAAGGCGCAATATGCCGAGCATGCAACACACTGCCAACAGGTAGAGCTCCCACCAAGCACCGCCACAAGAAAACACGTTCTTTCAAAGGCAGATGACTCTGCCAAATGCGAGACAATGCGTGTTGCCACCACAAGGATGACTCGGAAAGCGACCACAACTGATTACCCCGATGCATAATCCATACATCAGACTGAAGAATGGCATAGACACTGGCAGCTGAGATGCAGTCCAATCTGGTAGTAGCCAGATTCCAATCAGAGAAGCGAGAGTCTTCATCCAGCAGAGGAATGGGTGAATGAGCAGCAAGCATGTTTTGAATCTCTCGCCAGAGAGGAGAATAGTGAAGACCCAACCGAGAGCGGGAGACTGCGTCAGCAAAAGAAAGAACATAACCCGAATCATTAACCACCTGAAAAACCTGACAGATTCCTTTTTGGGAAAGAAAATAGGCTTGGCGAGGGGACCGTTGAACCAAAGTCGAAGCAAAAACCTTGCTCCAATGCAGACTCTCCAAGCGAAGAGAGTTACCCCCAGAGGATTGTCGACCATCCCAAGCCAAATGTGAAGTGACCACCTTCCAATCAACAATTAGAGAAGAAGTAAAGGGACATCCAGGAATGTGTCCCTCAAGCTTCCCAAACACAACATCCCAATAAGTTTGTTGCCAATGACCAAAAGAAGTGGTGACAATGTGCACACATAAATGTGTGACCATGAGAGCCCAGGGTTGCTGCTGCTCCACGAAAACTGCCAACAACATAGCTTTTCGAGCCAGCAGATGACGTCTTAAGTCCAAAATATTCAACCCTCCAAGCCGCTTGGGAGAACACAGCTTGTCCATAGATAAAAGCCGAATGCCCCTCTTGGTAGACGAGGTCCGCCAAAAATGTTCTAAAATATTGGACATGAGAGACTGCAAGCGCAACCGAGGCCAGGACAACAAAGGCAAGTAAAACTGCACATAAGCCACAAGGATGCATTGGACAATCCTGAGACGCACATGAAGTGGCTACGTGGACAATTTCCAATAATTCAACTTGGAATGTAGACGTTGGAGCACCCAATCCGTTTTCTTCATAGCCGATACATTCCAACCCAGCGGATAACCCAAATGGCGAACCAGAACATGGGGAGGAACAATCTCCCCAGGCCACAATATCCTATGCGAGTCACACTCTTTGAAAGGCAATAGCTTGGATCAGTCGCATGCAAAAAGGGCCACAAATCGAGCCTATTACAGGTCGACATAAATTGGTCCCAAGATTGCCGTTCCATATGAAGCATGTGAGAATGGCCAGTAGTAATATCCGCAAGGTTTGGTGCATTATTAAAATCCCCGCAGAGAAAGGCTTTGGAACGCCAACAATAAGATGAAATAGCACTCCACAACCGTGCTCTATCTGCAGAAGCTGTGTATGCATATAATCCTCTAAATTCGAAAACTTCTTCATTAATAATACATTGGATGACCATCCATCTCCCAGCTAGGTGATTAAAGACCAAGGTCAGGAAGAGTTCATGTCGAACAAGCATAAGCACTCCAGAATGGCCAGCTGATCCTGCATAAGCTATCCAGTAGCCCGCAAAGTAAGAAGTCTGTCCTGTAAATTGATGCTGATTATGGTCTTGAAGAACCACGATGTCTGCTTTACATGTATGTACATAGTGCCAGGTAAGCCGCCACTTGCCGTGATTGCATAACCCATGCACATTATAGGAGATGCAATTCAAAGAACTATGCATTCTATATGGTACATACAGTGGACGAGAAAACATGGAAAGAAAGGGGGGAATAAAACTCAAGTACCAGTCCCCATCAACACATCCTCCCCAGTTGAAGGTGCCTGAGAAGGCGGGTCAATACCTGGACCTGGATAATTGAAAGGAAATGCACCTTGTGATGAAGAAGCTTCTCCAGTAACAACCTCCTTGTAAGAACGAACTACCTTGTCCCAAGCTTCAGCCAAAGAAGTGTTGTCATTACAAGGGAGTTTTTTCTGAGGAACATTCTTCAAGGGAGGCACATAATTACGAGAAGATGCCGAGACACGAGGTGTAGCAGCTTTGATTGGTTTCTTGGGCAGTATCCAAGTTTGAGAGGTCGAAACTTGTTCTTTTTCCTTGTCTTTAATATTTGGAGAAGCCGTAAGTGCAGACAAGTGTACTTGTTTCCCCTTTCCTTTAATGGCCCCAGCTGAGGGGAGGAGGTTGAAACTCCTTTAGTTTGAACCTCACTAGAAGGTTTCGAAGGTGAGCGAGGTTGAGGAGCAGGGGCGGCTGAAGGAGGTGGTTGCAGATTTGGTTCCGGACATTCGTACTGCATATGACCAAATTTGCCACATCGGAAGTAAGAATTCGCAAACTTGCCCCATTTAAGCTTAAAAGGGCGCTTTCAACCACTGTATCCCCAGAATCGATCGAAATACCTGCTGGTGTGGGAATATCCATGTCCCACAAAATACAAAAACGGTTTGTGTTTGCCGCCAGCTTAGGAGGGCAAATGACTTTGCCTAATTGAGCAGCCATCAAAGGAAGAAAATGACGCCAAGTGCGAGGAAAGTCGACCACCTCAACCCAGACGGGACACTTGTGACGAATTAGACTCTGATAGTCCTTGGTAAGAGCCTAGGGCAGCACATGAGTCATCTGCGTATTGAAGAAAAGAGGAGACATTTCAAGCAGAGCATCCCGAGCATCCATGTCAGCCAGCAAGACTTCGTAGAACCGTCGTGCACCAAAGTAAACCCCTCGGATTGCTTGCCGTTTGAGTAGGAAATCAACCCATTGGCCTACATCCTGAGCAGTAGGCATTTGACCCGGGAAAAAAAGAATCACAGCGTTAAGTGCATATTGAGCAACAAGATCCATGAGCTCCTGTATAGGGATGCGCACTTCCATAAGAGGAGCGGATCCTTCCCAGGCTTGACGGGCATCCTCAAAATCCTCATGCAAACATTCTTTGATAAGACTCAAAGCATCCATCTCCGAAGTTTCCATGGCTTTCCGACGCTTATATATACACTGATCAGTGGAATCCATGCGAAGCTCTCACACACACACACTCTTCTTTTTTTTGGGAGTTTTTGATATATGACTGCTATATACACAGGTAGACACACACACCAACTAGCTGTACAAAAACACACACCTCTCTTTCGCACACAAGACGACGGAAGGACCGCGTGCAGGCGAAATCAAACTTCCACCCCCGACGTGCTGTGAAGGGCCTGCGCAGGGTAGATGTTGTGCAGAGCAGTGTCGCGCGACAGACAAGGCCGAAGGATTCACCACAGACCCAAATCCCCCACAAGCGTACACACACACACACACACTCTACATAGACACACATACACACGCAAGGCGGCTGTGATGCCACACACCACACACACTGCAAACCTGACCAGCACGAAGGTGACTACTTCATACACACACCCACACTCACTCTCACCCTAAAACACACACAGTGACGAAACCTGTACAGAGCCAGCAAGGGCTGGCTACGCCAAGGAGAAACAGCTGCGACGAAACACACACACTCACACACCCCCACGCAAACTGACAGGAAACCCTTGCTGAAGCCTGCCCGCTGCTGAGGCTCTGGTCATCTTTGATGGGCCACGTGCAGGCGAGGGAAAACTGCAGCCACTGGCTCACTGTGTGGAGGCTGTGCAGGGCAGAACTGTGCGACAGAGGAGCAGCAGAAGGGTTCGCGACACCTCAGAGATTCCACACACCACACGCACACACACACACACACCACACACACACACACACACACACACACACACACACACACACACACACAAATTCAATGCAATTTTGCTTTCATTCAATAAAAGGCTAGAAGCCCATATTTTCATCACAAAGGCACATACAGACACAGGCTTGCATGTGCCTTTGTGTGCATGCGTGCATGTAGACATACACCCACACCCACACCCACATGCTAGGTTCACACCCACAAACATAGCCACAATGAACAAATAAATGCTCTTACAACAGAAATAAGCATATCCATATTCATATGCATCGATGTCTGTGTGTGTTCATCTGCTAAGTAGTGCCAATAGTTCCATCAAGCAAACCCATGTTTTGTTGCAATCTTTTTCAAAGACTGGTACTTGGGGGTCTCATACACAGGTTCAAACCATCAAGCAAGGCTACCTCCTAAAACGATCTTCAAGTGTCCGTGGAGATTGGAAAAGGAGATTTTTTGTCCTTGACAGTCGAGGGATTCTCTACTATTATCGCAAACATTGGGGAAAGCCAACGGTAACTGTTTATGACTTTCAAAGCAATACTTAAGAGTATTTTCAGAATGTACCATGTTGTTTTGCTATTTTCGTGGATCTACATGAAATACACCGTTCTGGTTATACTTGTGTGTGTGCGTGAGCACACTTATGCATGTGTATTCGTACATATATACGTTAAGGTTTCCATACTTCTCTTTGTTGAGGAAGGGGAAGGGGATGAAATTCAAGATCTCAACTAGTGGACGATTTCTTGCAGGATGACAAGACTATTGCACATGATACTGTGAACTTGCTCACATCCACCATTAAATTTGATGCTGAACAAACAGACTTGCGTTTTTGTTTTAGGATAATTTCCCCCACAAAGCATTACACACTACAGGTATGCAAAATTTGTTTCTTGTTCATTTACTTTTTTTGTAGAGGAGAATGTGTTCATGGAGGTGCTTCTTTATTGGCAGGCAGAGAGTGCCATGGATCGAGTCGACTGGATTGACAAAATCACTGGAGTGATTGCTTCACTGCTGAATTCTCAGATACCAATTCCGGTTGGCCTTTTGAATGTACTGTTGAGCATTATATCCAGTTCTCTTATCTGATGTTCCGGCATATTAAACATTTGACTCGTGCTTCAGGGAGGGTACAGCCAGAGGCTACCACGAAGTCCTGTCGATGCTGGTGGTCATCAGCGCACTGCAAGTGAAAGCAGCTCAGTCAGTGGATCCTTGGACTTCGACCCATTAGCTTTTGAGGATTCTGCAACCCCCCCCCCCCCCCCCCCCCCCCCCCCCCCCCCCCCCCCCCCCCCCCCCCCCCCCCCCCCCCCCCCCCCCCCCCCCCCCCCCCCCACCCCCCCCCCCCCCCCCCCCCCCCCCCCCCCCCCCCCCCCCCCCCCCCCCCCCCCCACCCCCCCCCCCCCCCCCCCCCCCCCCCCCCCCCCCCCCCCCCCCCCCCCCCCCCCCCCCCCCCCCCCCCCCCCCCCCCCCCCCCCCACCCCCCAAAACCCCGCTCGCCCTTCTTGCACCCTCTCTCTCTCCCTCTGCTCCCTCCTCTCCCCCCACCCCCCCCCCCCCCCCCTACCCCCCCCCCCCCCCCCCCCCCCCCCCCCCCCCCCCCCCCCCCCCCCCCCCCCCCCCCCCCCCCCCCCCCCCCCCCCCCCCCCCCCCCCCCCCTTTTTTTTTTTTTTGCTGCCCCGTGCGTAGAGAGAGAAAGTTGAGAAAACTATAGCGTAGAGAGAGAGAAAATTAAAGCGTAGAGAGAGAAAACCTGCGTGCGTAGAGAGAGAAAACTTGCACGCGTAGAGAAAAATAAAAAAATCCACCCAGGTGTTTTCCCCCCCTCTTCCCCTTCCCCACTTTATCTTCCTCTTGACTTCATTCTATCTCTCTTCCTCTTCTTTTGCAGCCTTCAATCATGAGGAAACAAAATGGCAAGGATGACTCTATGGAGGTTGCCATTCAAAAATGCAAAGAAGAAATGAGCGAGTCCATCAACAAGATTAATCGTCGCCTCCTAGGTACTATTAAGACACTCGACGAGCGCGTGTTGGCACAGGAAAGCACGATACATACACTTGAGGATCGTGTGAAGGTGCAAGATGAGGAAATTGCACTACTCAAGAAAGAGCTTGCAGAGGTGCGATTGCAAAATGTTCTCGAAGAGGGAGAGCTTCAACCCTCAGTAATTGAAGAGCTTAACACGATTAAAGAACAAGTACGGGCCATCAAAGAAGGTGAGGAGCAACAAAAAGAAATGACGACCTCATGGGTAGATGTCATCACAAAGACCCAACAAAAAGCAGAAGAGGCCAATAAATGGATCGAGATTGTCAAGAAAGGAAAGGGCAAGGAAATAACCCCCACCCTGACACCAACCATCTTTAACTAGACACTAGAAGAGGAGAAAAGGAGACGTGTGCGGGCCTTACACGTAAGGATATGTGGCCTCAGAGACCAAGATAATGTGGATGAAGAGGTGAAAGAACTCATGACTCTGGTCGGTGTGAACGAGCAGACGCATATGAGGGCTTGGAGAGTGGGCAATAAAAAAAGTGGGAGCAATGGGGAAACCTCGAAGGAAATGGCACTCATCCTCCGTTTCCCCTCCATGAAGCGAATGACTTCTTGAGGAAGAGACCAACTCTAAAGAAGACTGGCATCTTTCTTGGAGATGACCTCACCCTCTCGCAAATTGCTCATATACAAGAGGTAATGCCGGAAATTAGAGCAGGAAGGGAGAAAGGGAAGATTGCTTTTTACAGAGATGGAAGGGTGGTGATATTGGAGCGACGCTAAAGATGGCAGCCTGGAATTGTAATGGGTCACTCCGTCTCGATGTAGGTGACTTTGATGATAGTTTCACTGGGGGAGACATCATTTTCTATTCTGAGACGCATCAAGCCCTTGGGCAATCCATGCCACACGTGAGCGGATATAGGTGGGCGATAGCCTGCAGACAGCAGGCGCCAGATCGGAGCATCGAGGACGGGGCTCAGGGGTAGTGGCAGTTTTATTCAGGGAGGAGTTGCGGCCATTGATATATATAGCGCGCAAGGATGAGCAGGCTAGGTACATGTGGGTGAGGCTAAGGGCAGAGACATGCAAATACCTCTACATTGCTATTTCTTACTTTCCTCCTAATACGTCAGTATATGCATCACCTAGAGGATAGTCCCCCTTTGCTATTTTGGACAATGACATATGGGAGTTTTCCAAGGATGGTTACAATATCATACTAGGGGACTTTAGTGCTAGGATTGCCCATCACTAAACAATATTTTATGATACTTCCGAGTAGATGCTTAGGGAGCTGGACGTTAAAGAGATGGGCCTATCCAAACTATCACAAGATGAGGAGTACACTGAGTATGGCAGATACTTGATAGATATGGGAACTGCACATAGATTGGCCATTTTGAATGGCCTACAAAGATTTTCGACAGCTGGAGGTTTTACATGCTTTCCACATCGACATGGGACTAGTACAATGGATTATGTTATGGCCTAGTCAGTTCTCATTCCATTCTCTCAGGATTTCATGGTGGGCACTAGGCAAGTTGGAGTAGCAGTTGACCATGCTATCTTGTCTTTCACTCTTATGTTTCAGTTCAGCACAGCTCCATTAGGAGAAGTCCCCATGCACACCCGGTATACCTTCGTGAGAGAGACGGATTCTGTGTATATGGATGAGATATACAGGCAGCTCTGCACTCAGGAGCCGCACGGACGGCCACTAGATGAACTCACTCAAATATTGTTAGAGACGCTCTATGATGCAACATCAGAGGCATACCCCCCTCGTCACTATATGGCACGGCTCTGGGTAAGAGGGGATCTAGGGCCCAAATTTGGGGGCGTGAGGCGGCTTTAATCTCCGCCATCAAATCACGCAGTGAACTAGGGGTGGGTGAACTGGGGGTGAACTAACAATGAACTAGGGGCAGGTAAGCTTGAGGTGGGTGAACTGGGGGTGAACTAGGGGCACCTAAACTAGAGTATAATCATGTGCCATGCCAACATGGACAACGACGTGCGCTAGCGTGGTGGTAGGGCATTCGTGTGGCAACCGAGACGTCCCAGGTTCGATCCACACCTCACGAGGCGGGTGCACTAGGGGTGAACTAGGGGGGTGAACTAGGAGTGAACTCGGGGCGCCATTTTTGCCTCGAGTTCACCCCTAGTTCACCCCCTAGTTCACCCCTAGTTCACTGCGTGATCCGACGGCCGAGATCAAAGCCGCCTCGCGTCCCCAAATTTGGGCCCTAGATCCCCCCTGGCCAGAGCCGTGCCATATAGTGACGAGGGCATACCCCCACAGCCAGCCTACACGGAGACGATCTGGGAGCATGCCCCAGAACAGTTGGTATTACGAGGAGTGTAGAGAGACGAGGATCAAATTACAAAGGGAAGTGCTCATGGGTATTACCACACATAGACAGTCACTGATTATCTTTCACCGCTTAGTGCGACGAAAGAAAAGGGCTTATCTATCTTAGCTAGAGCGGGATCTGTATCAGCTATTCATGAGTCAAGACTCAGGCGAAGCATGGAGTCTATTCCACAAGCATTCACCACCACCAATGATCACCTCCACAGAGACATGGGGGGAATATCCCACATCTCTCTACACAGCATCATGGCAACCACCTTTGCCGGACCCACTAGAGACATGTACTTTCTTTATTGCCGAGAGGGTAAGGAAAACCATTGACAGGATGAAGACAAGGAGAGCACATGATCATGATGGTCTGGTAGCAGAGCACTTCATCCACGCCAGAGATATGCTTGCAGAGCTTCTCGCTATGATGTTTAATGATTAATCGAGCCTTGTATGAAGGCTTTCCTGAGACTTGGAGTATGTCTACAATTGTGCCTATTTTCAAGTCAGGGAGGTGGAAAAAGAGATGAAGGAGTGGAAAACGGAGATGGAAGGATGGTGGAAAGAAAAGGCCAACCTCATCCAAATGGTCTTCAACAAGGGCAAGCAATGGAAAAAGGAGAAAGAAGACTTCCAGGCAGAAGTCCAAGCGCTCTGGGAAGAAGTCTTAGCCCTCAAGCGAGAGCTTGCGGAAACTAGAATAGGTAGTCGACTTGAAGAAGGAGAAATCCAGCCCTCGATGATAGAGGAACTCAAAGTCATCAAAGAACAAGTGCGGAAGATCAAAGAAAAAGAGAAGCAACATAAGGCGAAGACGTCATCGTGGGTAGATGTAATCACGAAAACACAAAAGAAGGTAGATGAGGTTGAGAAATGGATAGATGTCACCAAGAAAGCGGAAGGGAAAGAACCAACAGCCATCCCCACTCCCACAATCATCAAGATGACCCTAGAGGAAGAGCAAAGGAGGAAGGCTAGAGCTTTACATGTACAAGTGACCGGTCTAAGAGACCGTGATGATCTGGAGGGGGAAGTCAAAGAACTTCTAATTATGATGGGTAGTGACGCCACTCTCACAAAGGCATGGCAAGTGGGGAAGAAGAAAGAAGGAAACAGGGAGACTTTCAAGGAGAGAGCATTGATCTTTCGCTTCCCCTCCATGGAAGCAAAGAAGGATTTTTTAAAGAAGTTCCTACACTAAAGAAGACAGGAATATTCCTTGGGGATGACCTCATACTCTCACAGCTTGCTCATATGCAAGAAGTTATACCTGAGATAAGGACAATCCGAGAGAAAAGGAAATTGGCCTTCTATAGAGAGGACGAGTGGTTATTATGGAGAGGCGCTCCGCATGATGGTGCGAGACCTATGGGACCACACTCAAAGTTACTTCTTGGAATTGTAATGGATCTCTACACCTTGCTGTGGGTGATGTTGAGAATAGTCTCAGTGGGAGGGATATCATCTTCTATTCTGAGACACATCAGGCCCCTCGGCAGTCTATGCCACATGTTAGTGGATACAAATGGGTGACAGCTTGCAGACAAGAAACTCGATCAGAGCACAGAGGATGGGGCTCAGGGAGAGTGGCACTCTTATTTAGGGAGGAGTTGCAGCCATTGATACATATAGCTTGGATGAGTAGGCTAGGTACATATGGGTAAGACTGAGGGCAGAGACAGACAGATACCTCTACATTTCTATTTGCTACTTTCCTTCGAGTATGTCAGTATATGCACCACCTAGAGGTCAGTCCCCCTTTTCTATTTTGGATGATGACATATGGGAGTTCTCTAGGGATGGTGGCATTATCATCCTGGGGGACTTCGATGCTAGGACTGCCCATCACCAGATAGTATTTTATGATACTTCAGAGGAGATGCTGAGGGAGCTCGATGTTGCAGAGATGGGCCTATCTAGAATATCACAGAATGTGGAGCATTCTGAGTATGGGGGACACTTGATAGACATGGGGATTGCACATGGATTGCCCATTTTGAATGGCCTACAAAGATTTCTTGCTGCTGGAGGTTTTACATGCTTTCCACGCAGACATGGATCCAGCACAGTGAAATATATCATGGCACAGCCGAGCTTTATCTCTAATATCCACGTCCTCACAATTGGACCTAGACCTGTTGGTGTGGCAATAGATCATGCCCTTGTGTCGATGACCATCTCTTTCCAGTTTAGTGTAGCACACATACCATGGATAGCAGCCCCTACTCGCTACACCTTTACACGGGAGATGAACTCTGTCTACATAGATGGGATCTACAAATGGTTGTGCACTGAGGAGCCAGGGCGACCTCCGGAGGAGCTTACTACTACACTGACACAAACATTGCATGATGCAACAGCAGAGGCATACCCACACACCCAGCGTGAGCAGAGACGACGTTCTAGGAGCATACCTCAAAACGGTTGGTATGATGAGTGCCACGATAGGAGAGCTAGGCTTCAGAGGGAGGTGCTTTTGGGGGACATCACTCATAGACAGTCACAGATTGCCTTCTGATGCCTAGTGCGGCGGAAGAAGAGGGTATTTTTGGCTTGACTAGAGCAGGATCTATATCAACTATTCTATTCTTGAGTCAGGACTTAGGTGAGGCATGGCGATTCTTTCATGAGCACTCCTCCCCTCTTGCCATTTGTAGCCTGCTACAGTGTCACTTTCACTTTCATACGACAGTAGTTTACAGTTGGGCTTGGGTCAGTTGGTCTTTGGTCTGGTCGGTTCACACTTGGGCAGAGACACGTGGCAGGGTGGTCTAGTGGACATCGTGGCCAGGTCACCACCACCACCCAAGTGGGGATAGACTTAGATGATGTTCTTTATGAGCCGTTGGTGGCTCTTGATGATTGTACATATGAGTAGTCGTTTTGGGCCAGTGGCATTATCTTTGTACGTAGTAGTCGTCTAGAGTGGGTCTTTACACTGAGCACGTCTGCACCATCCCGGCACATCTGAGCCTCGACACCCCCATTGTACCTGAGAGAGTCCTGGGCTGGAGCTGAGTGTGCTGCCACGCCAGAGTCTGTATCAGTCTTTGAGATAGTCGAGTCATATGTTCTGTGGTCTGCTGTTGTGTCTTTGCGAGCTCTGTTGACGTCTATTGTTTCCTTTTTGTTCATCTGTTTGAGGGAGATTCAGTCTGTTTGAGTGAGATTGTCACGCACATTGCATTGAGGACCACCCACTGTAGAGAGCACTACACGTTGTCGAGCACGACACGTTATCCGTGCTACACCATTACTTCTACAGAGGTCTGGGGCAGTATGCGTCATCTTTGTAAAAAGTCCTTGGACAGCCGCCTCTTCTTGACCCCCTCGAGCCATGCCCACGCACATGTGCTTTTTTTACCGCTGAGATGATGAAGAAGGCCATTGATGGGATGAGGACTGGGAGAGCATATGATCATGATGGCTTTGTGGCTGAGCATTTTTTACATTCCAGGGATCTGCTCGCAAAACTTTTGCACCTTATAAGTTGTTCCAACTTATGGACACTGGCCGAGGCGGGGGCCTAGGGACATAAAGCAAAAAAAAACAGCGCGCTGCCTAGCTGTACGGATGCTGCAAATTGCGTTGGTTGCTGACGTGTCAAAGCCCTGAAGAAGGGAGCCAACTTGCAGATGTCGGCCGAGGGGCCTAAACGTAACAGAAGAAGAAGTCCTACCAACTTTTGGGGATCCCGTTCGATGGGTCCCCAAGTGACATAAAGGATTAAACAAAGCAAGACCCAAACACACACACTGAAAGTTTTGCGTGGCAGCTAATGACATGGCAGCTGTATGGAAATTCCGAAAATTGCGCTGACATGATGATGTGGCAGACTATAGGATTTCCGCGTTTTGCACTGATTGCTGTACGGAATTCCGTGATTTACGCTGACAGCTTTTTGGGATTGCTTTTTGGACCAGAAGCTTTTGAGTTTGAAGGCTTTTCATGTAAACTGCTTTTCATAGGCTAGGGGCCTATAAATATGTGCTAAGGGCTCATTCTCTGGCATGCTTCTTGGAGAAGGTGCAGAGTCTGGAGTATCGGCTTGTACAGTGTTGATGCAATATAAAGAAATACCGAAAGGGGCGCCAAGGTTTGGGGCGAATACTCTCTGGGTGGAATTCCGCCACTTCGTGTCGCGTGTCGTCTCTCTCTCTCCCTCTCTCTCTCTCTCTCTCTCTCTCTCTCTCTCTCTCAATTCAGTTTTTATTGAAGTTCTAAAAGTCTATTCAATCTGTTCTTTTCTATTGGCACGTGGTGCCCGTCTTGTGACAATGGTATCAAAGCATCAGGCATGTGCTTTTCTGAAAGCATACCGGTCCTACCAAGGAGCAGACAGAGCAAGATTGCACTTTCAAAAGTTCATTGGAAATTTCAGCTTCGTGCTCCGACCCGGGACTTATTAGCCACTTCAACCCTTACTTCATCGCGCATCGGGCGCGCTCCTGTCTTCACCGCTCATGTCTTACAAGGCATAAGCCATAAAATTCACTTACAAGAGAAGGATCCAAGATTTGTTTCGAGCTGCTGTTTTTCTCAGAGGCAGTGCCATGGCCCATGCAGCTGTTGATAGCTACCAAGCAGCATACTCCAAGTACTTGGCAAGCTTTCAACAAAATTTTTGCCCAAAGTTATATGGTTTCTGACATCTTCCTTCAGAGTGCAACTTCTGGCAGAGGGGGGTATCCTGAAACGCTTGCCATGGAAACCCTAGCAAATTATAACTTGAAATTTCTTTACATCTCTCAGCAGGTGCCTCTTGTTGATAACCTCGGAGGTCCGGTGTGACTGCAATGACTTGGGACTACCATCACCGCCACAGGAACGCTACTTGTCCAAGAGCTGATGGACCATGCTGTGGTCGGCTACGACCTTACGTAAGGAATCTAACCCTAGTTTTTGGTGCAGGTTTCAGGATGGAAAGTTAGTCGACTTTTCTAGCTCGATCGATGTCGAGATTGCTTTTTAAGTTTGAAATGTGTGTGAGAACTTGTTTGGTGATCCTGTTGGAATTTGTTTAAAATGGATGGTATTTGTTTTAAACCCGTTTTGGTGCCGACTTGAAATATTTGAGTTTGGTTTTAATACTGGTTTCAATGATTGGTGATTTTACTCCTTGGTGGAAGGTGAGAAAAGATGTTTAGGAATGCTTGTTCATACTCATGGCCCGAACCCTTGTGGTTATTTACGGGGGGAGTATTGGATGATTGAAAAGTGCTGTTTTTACTCATGGCCCGGACGTGCATGGTTATTTACGGGGGTAGTATTAAGAAGTCTGAGTAGTGGTTACTCTCAGCACCTCCAAACGACGGAGGTTGCGGTCTAGGGGGCGTTTGGCTGTAAGAGGCCTCTATATCTCATGGCCCGGACCTTTTTAGGTTATTTGCAGGAGTGATGAGGGAGTCGTTGAACAGCTCATGGCCCGGACTTGGATGGTTATTTGCGGGGGGGAGTGTTTATCGGCGGCTTTATGTTCTATGTCTTGTAACATGCATATGTGAGCATTTGTGTTGCATTGTGATGTGCCAACCACTGAATATTCCTAATTGGATGAGATTAGCTGGGTTTGTGATTTTAGTGCATCAAGACACCCATGGAAGATCAGTACGGTCTGGGTGTGATGGCTACTTTTACTACGCCGGAATATAAGAGTTCTGATCTGGACGAAAGGAGAAGCTAACTCCTTGATCAAAAGAGCCGAAAAGAGAAGCTAACTGTTCCACAAAAAGAAGAAACTGATTGTCCCTCGGAAATTTTTGAGCTAACTTGAGTTGTTTTGCAGATATGCTGTAATCACTGACGGTTACTCTCTTTCAAGAAGGGGAGATGTCACAAACTGCTAACGTGTCAAAGCCCTAAAGAAGGGAGTCAACTTGCAGATATCGGCCAAGGGGCCTAAACCTTAAGAAAAACAAGTAACATAAGAAAATTCCTTCCAACTTATGGGGACCCCGTCCGATGGGGCCCCAAGTGACATAAAGGATAAAAATAAAGCAAGACCCACACACACACACTGAAAGTCTTGCATGGCAGCTAATGACATGGCAACAGTACGAAAATTCCGGAAATTGCGTTGACATGATGACATGGCAGACTGTATGGATTTCTGCGTTTTGCACTGATTGCTGTACGGAATTCCGTGATTTACACTGGCAGCCTTTTGGCATTGCTGTTGGACTAGAAGCTTTTGAGTTTGAAGGCTTTTCATGTAAATTGCTTTTCATAGGCCAAGGGCCTTTAAATATGTGCTAAGGGCTCATTCTCTGGCATGCTTCCTGGAGAAGGTGTAGAGTATGGAGTACTGGCTTGTACAATGTTGATGCAATATAAAAAAAAACAAAAAGGACGCCAAGGTTTGGGGCCAATACTCTCTAGGGTGGAATTCCGCCTCTTCGTGTTGCGTGTCGTCTCTCTCTCTCTCTCTCTCTCTCTCTCTCTTAGTTCAATTGTTATTGAAGTGATAAAAGTCTGTTTAGTTTGTTCTTTTCTATTGGCATGTGGTGCCCGTCTTGTGACAATGTGGCAAAGGTACGGATTTCCGTGATTTGTTGTGATAGCGTTGACGTGGCACAATTTTACGGATATCCGCAAACAACGCTGGTTGCTTTTGAGCTCTTTGCTTTTGAGTTTATGGCTTTTGGGGCTAAAAGCTTGGGGCTCTCGTTTTAGAATCCCTTTGTAAGAATAAAAGGGCCCAAGGGCCTCACTTCTCAAGGCATCTAGACGCAGAGTCTGAGAGCTGAGGACCTGCAGGAGTTGTACTTTGCTTAAAAAAGAAATACCGAAATGGATGCCAATCTATGGAGCCAATCTCTCTTGGCACGGACCTACGTCGGGCCGTGTCGACTCATTAATTGTGAAGTGGTTTTAGTGAATCTCTCTCGTGTCGCGTCTGAACCTAGACTTGGGGTGTCCAAGTTTTTTACAGTGGTATCAGAGCATGACCGATTTCTCTTCTACCGGGAATCTGAGCTCTCTTCGCGTAGTATCTATGGATTCGAAGAGAATCAGACGACTCCATTTGCCACCCCTGAGGTGGGAGGATGTACGGGAAATTCAAGCGAATTAGCAGAGAATGAGTACGGGTCACCTCGGCCCTCACAGTATGAACTCATGGAGATGCAACTGTTAGGAAATAAGACGTAGCTAAATAGATAATTGAGTAGATTACTTAATGGAGAGAGACAGATTTACATACACGAGATTATAGAGTAGAGAGAGAGAGAGAGAGAGAGAGAGAGAGAGAGAGAGAGAGAGAGAGAGAGAGAGAGAGAGAGAGAGAGAGAGTACACACGATATACGGGGTTCACCCAATGTGGGCTACATCCACGGGAAAGCAGCCACTCAATGGCTTTAGTACTTCAAAACAAGAAGTAGTTTACAAAGGGATTATACCCTTAATGGAACTCCCGCCTTGCTTCACTCTCACCACCTCACACTCACCTTGTTGCATCAACTTCACACACTATGAAATGTGTGTAGAAATGGCCTCCTTTTATAGGCCAAAAGGGCTGTCCTCTCTCATGAGAGGCAGCCATGTGTAGCCGCCCTTGTGTAGATAAGTCCAAATCGGACCCTCCAATCCGTTCATGTGTGGCCGCCCTTGAGAAGACAAGTCCGCTTTTGAATTCGGCCACCGGCCATTGACTACCGATCCCCGGCCAACTGACGGTTGTTTTCTGAGCACTTTCCGGCTGCCGTCCGGCCATAATATTCCGGCGAGGGAAAAAAAAGTTGCCGAGGCCCCTAAAGTTGCCCCTGATTTTTGGCCGTGAAAATTTTGGTTTCCGGTGAGTGATTTTCCTTCACGCACGATGGCTTCTCCTCATAATGGGGGCCTTATAAATGTGTGCTTTTACCACAGAAAATTACAAGGGTAAATCAGGCTCCATACTTAACAGCAACGCCAACAGCGGGTTGATGAGTGTCAAAGAAGATGCTTCAGTCTGCCAAGGATCCCCAGTATGCAAAAGTTTTAACCTAGCACTCGATGGATGAAGTGCATACTCAGTGGCAGAAAGCCATTGAGACACCAATCAAACTGGCAATCAAGAAACCTCCTACTCGGAGGATGTTCACTAAAGAAGATGTTCATGATGTTATCGAGACTCGAATCAATCAACTTCTAGACATGAAGAAGCCATCGAAGAAACCATCGAAGAAGCAATTGAAGAAACGCAAAAAGGGGATTGACTACCTCGGTTACTTGGGCCGTCAATCTTCTTTTGCTACTGCACAAAAACAGAAGAAGCATATGCGTTTCGAAGGACTACCCAGTTCTTCCTCTTCCGACTCAAGCGAGGAGGACAGAAAGGGCAAGAAGCTAAGCACGAAACAAAGTTTTGGAAAGAACATGAAAAAGGCAAAGAAGATCAGAAATAAATGCTCGTTCAAGTCCTTCCTTGTTTAATTGGCGGCAATGGGCTCTCACACAATGCTCTCAATAGGGCAAAAGAGCGTGAGAGAAAATTATGCATACACACAACGAAGAAGTCTATGTGTGAGAGAGAGAGAGACTCACCACCTTCTTCCTTACCTGTGTGTGTGTGTGTGCGCGTGTGCACACACAATACTCAAGAGAAGTCTGGTGTGTGAGAGCGGGAGGGGCTCTCACCACCTTCTTGCTTGGGTGTGTGTGAGAGAGAAAGTGAGAGTGCGCTGAAAATTTCAGCCTGTTTGGGCTTTCTGCTGAAAATCATATATTTCCTGCTGCTCAAACCGTGAATCTTTAAAAGCTAGAAGAGGGCGATTTATATCTGCATGAGACGAGCAGCTCCACTTGGGTCTTTTGCCAGGTGGGAGAAGGCTGGAATTTTCCATGAAAGGCTCCACGTTGGGGCTCGAAATCAGCCCAAGCTGGCTGGAAGAAGTGAATCACGTTTTTTGCTTAATTTCTACACTTAAATGGCCTTAGGCATGTTCACATTGAAGTGACCATTTATTAAAAATGGTCACTTAAGGCCGTTTGACCCCTTGCATTAAATGGACATTAAACACGCATTTAAACACTTAAAAATTAACAAATTTTGCAGAAACTTTATGTTCAAAATTCCTGCATAAAATGACGGGAACATGGACACTTAAAACATTATAAATTTATTACTTAGGCGTCCCCGATAATTAATTAAGTGATCTGTTTTCTAATCGAAAATACTTTTGGTGCTTACGAAAAACCATCTTCATTTATGTGCTTGGTCATTTTTGCGCGCTCTTTACTGTGTCCGGCTGTTTACACTGCGCGGACAACGGGAAAATTCTTAACGGTCTTAAATACCGTGGTTCATACCCGTTTTAAAATACAGTGGATCCACAAATTCATACGTGCACATCTTATTCATGAACTCATTTTCATAATTTAAAAATAGCAATTCTGTGCTAGACTAAGTAGTTACAGATGCTGCTTACTGCTATCAGGTTGAGATTCAAAAATGTCAGTCTTGTTGGTTCGGAGTTGGGCCTGAAGATGTGGATGCCCTTTGCTTGGGACAATCCTTATTGTGGTGGTCCTTAACCTTAGGGCAATGACGGCAAGGACGAGACCCTTCAGATAAAAGGCCATTTGCTTTGGGTAATGCCCATATTCTCCGCGCCTGTAGCATAAAATGGGCCGATTGGATGGACGAAACGGGGGACAAGGTGGTCACTGCTCCTGCTGCATGGAGGTGGAGGTTGAAGTGTAGAAGCTCTGAGGGGCTGAGGGAGCATTGGCATGATAAAAAATCTCAGATGGAAAAGTGCTTGCCATACCTTGCAGAGGAGGAATATTCAGCAAGGGTGGCATGTAGTTCGAATGGCCATAGGGTGAAACCATGTTGGATGCAGGTGCTAACCCTTATTGGAGAGTAGGACCGAGACTTTGCTGTATTTGTCGCAATCCCTTTAGGTAGTAGCAATCCTTGTCCTCATATCCAGACTTTTCACAGAAGTGGCAATAAGCCCGAAGGGGACATTCATGTGTAGGTTGCCCTAGAGAGAGGCATGCGATACACCAGACCATAGCCTTAGTCTCCTGCTGAGAACTGAGCTCTTCTAGCTCGCGCTTGATCTGACCCAAAGCCTCGTGATGTGGAGGCTTCTTCCCTATAAGAGAGAAGCACCTCTCCTCTTGAAGAGCTTGTTGTAACTTTAGGGCTTCTAGTTCCAACGTAAACAAGTCAAGGGGTCAGATGGACTTTCCAAGAGTACAGAGGCAGTCTCTAGTTGAGGAGAGTCGGTGAACAGCTTCCTTGCCCCCTCTATCCTAGAAAGAGCAGCAACAAACTCCTCCAGAGTGGCTTCAGGTTGAAGAGTCTCTTTGAGCTTTTGTTGAGAAGTCATAGGAAGAGCCTTCTCTACCCATTTCTTGACCATAAACTCACCTCGTTGTTGGGGAAGCTTGGCGACCAGAGACGTTCCGGTCATGAGTTTTGCAAAAGTCTCATTGGGCTTGAGCATAAGGTTGGCCAACTCATCTAGAACCTTCTCTTGGAAGTCCCCCGATCTAAAAGCTTCACAGAACTGTTTTTGTAATGTGGCCCAGGTTGTAAAGTGGTTCTCTGCAAACTGACTGTACCATTTATCTGTTAAGCCGTCCAAGGTGGATGGGAAGAGTACTAAGTAGGCGTCTTCTCTGTTGAGGCCACGACCCCTGCAGAGGGATACAAATCTCCGAGCATGGTCGTCAACATCCTCTGTGGAGAGACCTTTGAAAGTCAGAAACTTGATGTTCACCTTAGCCAGAAGGCTTGTCAGCTCTTCCATGGGTATCTACTCCTGACGCCTGCTGTTCAAGAGGTCGTTGTAACACAATGGTTGAGAATTGCATTGGGGAAGGTGAGCTCGGAGGTGAAGAACTGGTTGAGGGAATGGAGGAAGTAGCTGCGTAGGAGGGTAGGGGTAACCGGGCTAGTGGACTTCTACTCGGCACGAAAGGTTGACGCTTTCTGTGGTAGTACTTCAGAGGGCTCAATAGTGGGCTTTGTCAATCTTTAGACTGCCTTGTATGTGTCATGCAAGAGTTGCAACCCACTCAACAAGCTCTGGGCATCGAGATCCTCAAACTTGTTGGATATTCTAGACCCGCTAGACCAGACCCCACTAAACCCTAGACCACTCTTGTTGAATAAAGGTGAGAGAGACTAGACCAGCTAGACCAAGCTGGACGAGGCGAAGCTGGTCTAGACCAAGCTGGTCTAGGGCAAAGAAGCTGGTCTAGGTCAAAAAAGCTGGTCTAGAGCAAGCTGGTCGAGGCGAGGCGAAGCTGGTCTAGGGAGAATTTGGACCAGACCATGCCGGTCTAGGGCGAAGCTGGTCTAGACCAAGCCGGTCAAGGGCGAAGCTGGTCTAGACCAGGGTGGTCTAGAGCGAGGCGAAGCTAGTCTAGACCAAGCTGGTCTAGGGCGAATCTGGACTAGACCAAGCCGGACGAGGCGAAGCAAAAGCTGGACTAGACCAATCGAAATGAGCAGATTAGCATATATGGCTGGATTCGACTCTCGACGGAGGTCCCACCGTCGATTCGACTCTCGACGGAGTGAGACTTCAGTTGAGGTCCCACCGAGCGTGCCAAAAATGAGAGCACCTGTAGCGGGGATAATGTGTCGTGCTCTCTACAGTGGGTGCTCCCAAGTGCAATGTACGTGAGATCTCACTCCAACAAAATGAAAACATAGAAGACAATGAATAACATAGCAAACAACACCACGGCTCAGCAGTGGAACTTGAACAGCATGGGACTCAACTAACTCAAAGGAACCAGTACAGACTCTGGCGTGGCAGCACACTCTGTAACAAACTTGGACACCCCAAGTCTAGGTTTTTTCGCGAACAAGAGAGAGACTCACTTAAAACAATTAACAATTAATGATTCGACACGGCCCGGCGTAGTTCTGTGCCAAGTGAGATTGGCTGCAAAGACTAGCGCCCCTTTCGATATTTCTTTCTGTATTGATCTTTGAGCAAAGTACAACTCCTGCGGGTCCTCAGCTCTCAGACTCTAGAAGTGAGGCCCTTGGGCCCTTTTATTCTTACAAAGGGATGCTAAAAGCAGAGCCCCAAAAGCCATAAACTCAAAAGCAAAGAGCCCAAAAGCAATCAGCGTTGTTTGCGGAACTCTGTGCAACTGAGCCACATCAGCGCTGTCAGTGCAAATCACGGAAATTTGTACGCTCTATCACGTCAGCAGCCAACACGATTTGCGAAATCCGTGCAGCAGGGCAACGTGCTGTTTTTAATTGCTTGTCCCTAGGCCCCCTCCTCGGCTAGTGTCAAGTTGGAACAACTTATAAGGTTCAAAACCCTTTAATTTAATGTCTTGGGTCATGCCACGTCATCAGGTTGTGACATACCCCCCTCTTGAAAGAATTGTAATTGCCCTCGATCACGCCTGCAAAATAGACAGAGTCCATAAACCATTTCAACAAACACTGACTCTAAGTACCGACGCACTAGACACGACACATCTAGCACTTGTACAAAGACGACAATCACATCACTACACATGACATCACATGACAAATCAATCACTTAAAAATTCATTCCAAATCTCAGACCATGACTGCCAGCAACGTATTTAGTAACCACATCTAGATCCATCCCGGACCTCATTGATGTCGAATTAACTAACCCTTATTGCGATCATGTCTATAGAGATTTATAAGACCGAAATGCTGCAGTCATTTCGTCTTTTGGTTCTTGCACTCAAACAAGTCACACGAGAGAGTACAAATCATTCATGTTCACAAAGGAGCGGAGTGACTACCCTCTTGTGCAATCCCTTTGCACTAGATTGAACCCTGCTGATCTGCGGGATCTCTCGGAGTAGATGCAGTTAAACCAAATGCTTCAAGGTAAAGTTACAAAATCTGAGGAGTATCTGTTAGGTTCTCCTCCTCCATCCACTTCACATCCAATGCTGGATAGTTCTTGAATTTAACTAAGAACCGTCGAATCACTTTACCTTTCACTTTTCTTTCCTTGTGTGCCAAAATCTGTTCAAGAACAAGTATCTCCTCACTCTCTTCCACTTCAAGTTGCTCATCAGCCTCCCCATCAACTAGCACCTCGCCTTTAAAAGATTTCAAGAGACTCACATGGAATGCATTGTGAATCTTCCGAGTATCTGGCAGCTTGAGTCGAAAGGAGACGTCATTTATCTTTTTTTTAATATGGAATGGGCCATAATACCTCATGCTAAGCTTTTGGAAAAAGCCGCTCCTTTTCCTTTTGTTTTCTTAGGTGTGTCTTTTCAAAACGTAAGAGCACCCAATCGTCTTCCTTTAATTTCAAGTCGCGTTGATGTCGATTTGCTGCCTTCTTATGTCGTACTTGACACTTCTCTAAAGCCTCGCGGACCTTGGCAAAAGCAGTGTCCAAGTCCCGGCTTCAAAAATCTTGTTTGTAGTGCTGAGAAAGGGAGGAGCCTTTTGAGCACCGTCAATTATTTCAAATGGCGCTTTCCCCGTCGAAGAGTGAACTATGTTA
The DNA here is from genome assembly GCF_014529385.1 of Adiantum capillus-veneris. Classification (NCBI taxonomy): domain Eukaryota; kingdom Viridiplantae; phylum Streptophyta; class Polypodiopsida; order Polypodiales; family Pteridaceae; genus Adiantum; species Adiantum capillus-veneris. The sequence goes on along the minus strand of NC_140931.1, from coordinate 12,863,699 downwards.
TTGTAGTTAAATTCCACCAAAGGCAAAAAAATTTCCATTGAGTCTTCTGATCAGAGATGTAGGACTTCAACAAATAAAAAAAAACTGAATTTGCTATCTAAGATTGCCCATCTGTCTGCGGGTGGAAAGATGACAAGAAATGCAACCGTGTGCCAATGTTCTTCCAAATAGCCCTCCATAACAAACTCGTGAATCAGAGATCTCTGTCGGAGACTATTGTCTCAAGCATGCCATGTAACCGAAGTATCTGTGCAATGAACAGTCTCGCTAAATGGTCCGGCTTGACTATTTGGCGGGTGGGAATGGGTAAAGGCTGTAGTAATCCTTGTGCTGCTAAACAACTGCAAACAAAGTCGTCCACATCCTTCTTGAGTCCTGGCCAAAAGAAATAGCGCTCTATCCGTGTCAAGGTGGTATCGATGTCGTGCTGACCCGTAAACGGTGAATAGTGGCACTCTGTCAAGACCTTTTCCCTCAAAGGCTGTGTGGCACCCAACATCGTTTTCTTGATCAAGACCGCTCCCAGACTACGACCGCAAGAGTCACAATAAACTTCAAATGGCTTTTGAAAGTCGGGCAAAGCCAACACTGGTCCAGTAATCAATTTTTCGTAAGTGTCTGAAATTAAGTCACCCTTGTCGGTCCCCACGAGAAAGGGACTCCTTTCTGAGTCAATAAGTGCAAAGGCAAAGCTATCTCTGCAAACTTGTGAATGAACTGCCGGTAGTAAGAGCACAAGCCCAAGAAGCTTCGAACTTCATGAACATTCTTCAAGTCACGCCAATCGTGGATAGTCTCAATTTTGGTCGGATCCATCTGTACTCTTGCTGCTGAGACGATGTGTCCCAAGAAATGTATCTCCGGCAAGAAAAACTCGCTCTTTTTGGCATTAATAACCAATCTACGATCGTGCAATGCTTGAAAGACCTATAGCAGATGGTGTCAGTGCTCTGCTTCGTTCTTGGAGAAAACTATAATATCATCAAAGAAAGTGTCCACAAAAGATCGATGCTCTCGGAAAATCATATCCATCATTCGATTGAAAGTTGTTGGAGCATTGGTAAGTCCAAAAGGCATCACCAAAAATAAGTATAAACCAAAGCTTGTCCGAAAGGTTGTCTTGTAGACATCTTCGAGAGCGATTCAGATCTGATGATATCTGGTTTTCAAACTAATCCTGTTGAAACAAGAGGATCCCTGAAGTCTGTCAAGAATATCATCGATCCTTTGAATCGAGAATCTGTTCTTGATGGTGATTTTATTGAGAGCTTTATCGTCAATGCACACTCTCCAAGATCCGTCTTTCTTTAGTACTAATAAAACCGGAGAACAGTAATCCGGAATCCGGAAAAGGATTCAAATTTCATTGATTGTCCACCCTCTTTAAATTCCTTCGTCTTTTTGTTCTTATCTTTGAGGAAATCATACCGGTTGGCTCTGTAAAAGTGTTTCTTCTTCGAAGCTGAGGAGAAGACAAGCTGTTGTTCAAGAAAACACAGTCCATTGAAGATCTTAAATCAGCAAATTTCAGCCACCAAGCCTCCTTAAATTGCCCATTTGTGGATGCACTACAAGGTGGGAGGAGTCTCCATCAACCAAGAGTGCCAAAAAACTCTTAAATCAGCCTAAAAGGCTGAAGGTAAGAAAATTACAGCAAGTAAATCTTTATTTTCAGATTTTTTAAAGCATGATTAGCCCGCTGGGTTTGTGAAACCCTTAGAGCGGTAGGGACTACGGTCCAACAGCTAAGAAAATGAAGCAAGAGGCAACCCTTGTGCTCGCATGCAATATCCAAGTCAAAGAGCTCGCACCATCACTCAAAGAAGAAGAAGTAGAAGTCCTTCAAGGCGGGGGATAAGGACATCAAGTTCGAATACTACAACGGCCGACGTGACATCCCCAAAGCTCTTACCTTTGTTCGGCAATTCGAAGATGCCTTTGCACTAGGTAACTTTAAAGAACGATTTAAGTTAAGTCATGTCAGCATGTACTTGAAAGATACAACAAGCAACTGGTGGCTGTAACTAAGTCAGACTTTGTAAATAATTAATTTATTTACGAGAAAAGAATTATCTAATTAGTTATGTGCACATCAGAATAGATTTTGCAGTTCTGGGGCCTAAGGTGCACCCAAGTTTGGGCCAGTGCACCTTAGGGAGACCCTAACAGAAAATACCCTGAAGCCCTAGCGATTGGGAAATCGGGTCTTCAATGAAGGGGTAGATAGTAGCCTCAGATTTCAGGCTCAGAAAATTATGAGCGCTAGTGCAAGCACAGGAATGAGATGGGGTCCTTAGAATAATAACCCTAAGGCATGATTATTTTACGGCCTTAGGATAAGTTAGTTAAAGTATTCTTAAATGATTTGCGCTGGACCAAATGGCCGGACAAGTGCGAACAGGTAATGCCAGAGCACTGTCGGTACGGCATTGCGCTGGGGAGCAGTTAACAATTTAATTGGTTGCATGTATGTGTAGTTGTGCACTTAATTGCACATTTCATTAACTAGCATAGGATTTTTAAAGTCAAAAGTTGAATGGTTTTTAAATTTTAAAGTAAGTGTGCCACTTGGCACACTTTCCCATGCAATCTCTCTCTCTCTCTCTCTCTCTCTCTCTCTCGCTCTCTCTCACTCCCTCTCTTCATGCTAGCGCCCCCTCTTCAGGGAGGCTATAAGAGAGCAGCCCCTCCCCCTCTTGCGAGGTTGGCAGTGCACTACCCCCCCTAAGTTGAACGTCCTCTACGCAATGAAGCTCTCCATTGAAGCTTGAGAGCAGCACCTTGTGGTGTATGTGGAGCGTCTGTGCACCCATCACCTAGAACAAGGCCTCTCATGGTCATAGGCAGCTGGGGGAGAAGTTTCATCGCGTAAAGCAGTAGAAAACTCTTTTTCTCTCCCTACTAGCTGCTGCAAATTCTCTGTTTTCAGCCCCTAATCACTTGTATTAGGGTGAATTTCAGCAAAGCTTTAGTAGGAAACTATTCCTCTCTACCTACTATACACACACACAAAGTTTGGAGCATTTCCGTCGCGAAAAGGACCTCTGTTTCGGCATTGGAACGCGCTCAGGTAACAATTTCTGGTTATGTGCAGAAAATTACAGCAAGCGTGTATGGGTGTGTTTTGCATGTTTCCTTCGTGGGTTGACTGGAGGAATGATTATGTCCGAAGAGACATAGTTAGCGGAAGATAGACTCTCGTTTTTGAGAGCTTCCGATGAGTTTTGTGGAAGATAGACTCTCATCTACGAGAGCTTCCCAAAATCTCACAGAAGAGGAAAGATCCTCTTAGTAGTCAGGAGAGCAGTTCTTCTACTCTCTCAGTCAGAAGAAGAAGAAGGACAAGAAAGAATAGAGGATGGGCTTTCGCCCCGTTCCTGTGCTTGTAAAGAATTCTCCCTTAGTAATAAAGATATTCTCTTTATGGGGGGGGACCAGCCCATCTTCTGGTCCCCAATGATGTGTCAAGATTTCTCTCTTTCTCTCCAAAGTCTCTTGAGTATATGAATTGCATTTAACAATTAGTTTTCGCTTCCATATTTTTGTGACAGTGGTATCAGAGCAAGGTCATCTCTCTCTTCTTTAAGGGATTTACGATTGTTGGCAGACTGCAGAAATGGGAGGACGCGAGATAGGGTTCTCTCTCCTTCAACAGTAGGTGGAAGAGTTGCAAAAAGCTCTCTCCCATCAAGAAGTCCAAAAGATTCTCCATACTCTTGAGAAAGGGAAGGAGAAAATGCCGATGGGTCGGGAGAAATCCTGCATAACCCAAAGGCGCCAGAACCAAGGAAAGATCCTTTGATTGGAACCTTCCGCATGCACGAGAGGCACAGGAAACCTCCAGAACGTCATGTGCGGTTTAACCGAAAGGTTCAAGAGCAGGATCCCCCTGATTTCCCTCAGTTCTCTTTCATGAAGGATATGCATGACATAGTTGCTCCGGAAGACATGTTCCTGGAAGATCCGTCGCAGCAAGAAGTGCATTCAAGGGAAAAGACTCCTGTCCATAAGGAGTCTAAGCATAGAAAGAAGAAGCATCATAACAAGAAGCACCACAGGCAGAAAACATTCAAGTCGGGAGACAAAGATGTGAAATTCGACACCTACAATGGACGGCGTGATAATGACAAAGCGTTGGCTTTCATCCGCCAATTCGAAGTTGCATTTGCTGAAGGGAATTTTAAAGAAAGATTCAAGCTTCGCCATGTTAGTATGTACCTGAAGGGCACCGCCAGCAGTTGGTGGTTAACCCGTATCTTGGAAGATCGTAAACCCCTAGATTGGACTGCTTTCAAGAAGGGGTTCTACGCACAGTTCCTTCCTCCAGACTATGAGGAAGAGGTAAAGAAATAATGGGATGGAATTTCACAGTCGGAGAACAAAACTGTTCCACACTATGTGGATAGGTTTTGGGACGTTCTCTTGAAAGTCACTCCAGTCAAGAAGATTGACGATTCCGAAAAGATGCGCAAGTTTGAAGCAGGATTGCATGAAGCCTTGCAAAAGGCTATGAAGCTTTACCCTCGAGGTAACTTGCAGATACTTATGGAATCAGCCCGCATAGCTGGTGGAATACATGACAAGGGTACTCCCAGGAAGATGGAGCAAAGCACTTACCATGCCAAGCAGACGGCTCTCCATGAGCAGCCTACCTCTACTTCTTCTCAAAAGAAGAAAAGAACCGCCTCCAAAGCAGAAGCAAAGCCAAATCAGCCTAAGAAAGGGAGATATCTCCCTCTTGCTGAGTTGCGAACTTACATTAATGAAGGAAGATGCTTCAAGTGTCGACAAGTTGGTCATATGAAGGGTGACTGTCCTACCAAACCTCCACAACCACCCTCTTCCAACGCAGTCCCTGATGTACAGGGAAATACAACCAAGGATGGAAAAGAAAGAGCTCTTCTTAAAGCATGGGGTAGCATCAACAACCAACGGGCTCTCATTTTGGTTGACCCTGGCAGTACAGACAACTTCATCTCTACCAAGCTAGCTGATGACCTGAACTTGCAGCCCAACCGTTTTGGAGTTTGTATTCAAGCACAATCTCCTTTCAAAAGGCAGAACTCAAACTCTACTCCAATCATAGGGAAGTTGAATCTAAAGGTCGACGACTACAAAGATCAAGAGTCTTTCTTACTAGCTTCACTTGAAGGATGCGATGTTATCTTGGGAATGCCTTGGCACTACAAGATGCATCCCATTCCGAACTATGTTCAGAAAACCTTATTCTTTGCTCATAAAGGAAAGGAGTATCTTGTACTTGCAGATGCAGGTGATTGGCGTATTCCTATCGCCAATCACATTGCCATCAAGAAAGAAATGAAAAAGTGTGTTTCAGCGTACTTGATTTTTGCAAGAGAGTGAGATGTGTCTGTTTGACAACTTTCTTCCTCTTTAGAGTAAAAAAGACTTAAGTTATTAGAAAGTTATAAAGGTTGCTTTGTAGATGAACTTCCAAATGAACTCCCACCTTCGTGACCTGAGGATCATACAATTGATTTGATCCCAGGAAGTTCTCCTCCAAATCAGCCCCCTTATCGAGTTAGTCTAGTGCAGCAAGAGGAAATTCTCAAGGAGGTTAACGAACTTATGGAGAAGGGGTTAATAAGGCCTAGTACTTCTCCATATTGTTCACCTGTCTTGCTAGTACAGAAAAAGGATGGCACATTCCGCACGTGCATAGATTATAGATCTCTAAACAAGATCACAATCAAGAATCGATTTCCAATCCCTCGGATTGACGACATTCTTGACAAGTTACAAGGAGCAAGTGTCTTTAGTCGTATAGACTTGAAGAGCGGTTATCATCAAATCCGCATAGCTCCTCAGGATGTGCATAAGACTTCATTTAGAACAACCTTCGGGTTGTATGAATTCTTAGTGATGCCTTTTGGACTCACTAATGCACCAGCCACATTCAACAGAATGATGGATAGAATCTTCCACTCATATAGAAGCTTCACAGGCGTTTTCTTTGGTGGCGTCTTACTCTTCTCAGAGTCGGAAGACGAACACTATAAGCATCTCGCCTTAGTGTTTGAAGAATTACGCAAACACAAATTATTTGTGAATGCTAAGAAGAGTGAGTTCTTTCTAAAAGAAATCCACTATTTGGGCCATATAGTATCTCACAATCAGGTGAGAATGGACCTTGATAAGATTCAAGCAGTTGTAGAATAGCCTACGCCAAGTACAGTACATGATGTACGAAGTTTGCTTGGCCTCTTTTCCTATTATCGGCGTTTCATTCGAGCTTTTACCGCGATAGCAGGTCCCCTCCATGACCTGACAAAGAAGCGGATTCCATTTCATTGGGGATCTAGACAAAAACAAGCTTTCGAAAAGCTTAAGTATCTACTCAGTCACGGACCTGTTCTCATCGTCTCTGATCTTCGCAAACCTTTCGAGGTATACTGCGATGCATCTGGAGAGTGTGTAGGAGCAGTTTTGAACCAAGAGGGTCACGCGATAGCCTATGAAAGTCGGCGCCTTAGAGATGCAGAGTTGCATGTCTCCATATACGAGAAAGAGCTAATGGCAGTAATTCATGCTCTTTCCATTTGGAAACAGTATCTATTAGGAGCTGATTTTATTATCAAGACAGATCATCAAAGTCTTCGCTACTTTCTCACACAGAGAAAGTTATCTGAAAAGCGGATGAGATGGGCCAACTTTCTTTCAATGTTCCATTTTCAGATTTTACATACTTCTGGAACGAAGAATGCAGTTGCAGATGCTCTCTCCATGCGTCCAAAGATCAATGCACTAACAACAATTTATCATGAGGAACTAGAATCTCTCAGCGAGATGTATCCTCAAGATCCAGACTTCGCCAGAATTTGGGCAAATCTTCAAGCTGGTCACTCAAGGCTACCTTACTCCATTAGGGATAATACACTCTATCGTCAACAAGCAATATGCATAGCTCAGCCCTTACGACAGAAGGTGATGGATGAAGCGCATAATTCTCCTTATGCCGAGAATCGGGGAATTGCTTCCACCACTAGTGCCCTCGAAAGGTATTTCTTTTGGCCAACACTCCGTGCGGACATTGAAAAACATGTACGTGAGTGTTTAGTCTACCAAAAAGTAAAATATGACAGACATAAAGTTTATGGCAAGCTTCAGCCGCTCCCTGTGCCTAACACGCCATGGGAAAGTATTGCCATGGATTTTATTACGGATCTTCCTCGATCCAAGAATGGAAATGATGCAATCTGGACTATAGTAGACAGATTCAGTAAGCAAGCACATTTTCTTTCAGTGAAGAAAACGATCAAAGCTGATCACATGGCTAGAATATTTCTAGCTCAGATTTTTAAAGACCATGGATTGCGAAAGACTATTGTCAGCGATGGAGATCCCCGCATGACTAGTCTATTTTGGCAGGCATTGTTTGAAAACATTGGAACTAAGCTTGACTTTTCATCAGCTTATCATCCTCAAACAGATGGTCAAAGCGAAATCGCTAATGCCACTATTTTAGATCTCCTCAAGTGCTATGTTTCGGAACGACAATCCGAATGGGAACAGTACTTACCAATAGTTGAGTTTGCGTATAATAATACCATACATTCCTCAACTGGTAAAGCTCCCTTCGAGATTATTTATGGGAAGCCACTCTTACTTCCTATTATGGTTACCAAAGAAAACATATTCGCCGCAGATGAATTTGTGCGCAATATTGATATTGCCCATCAACAAGTAAAGCAAGCGATTATTCGTACTCAAGAGCAACAGAAGAGAAAATCAGACAAGCACAGAAGAAATCTCAATCTTGAAAAAGGACAATATGTCGGCAAAGAGAAAGATTTCAAACTTTCCCATAGATTTTACGGCCCTTTCAAAATTACAGATAAAGTCAATGACGTGACTTTCAGATTGGATTTGCCTTCTCAGTGGCGCATCCATAATGCTTTTCATGTCAGTCTCCTCCGACGATATGTTGGACCTCCTCCAGTGCCGCCAGTAGAAGAAGATCCTCCAGAAGTCGAAGAGACTAAGGAAATCCTTCAACCTGAACAGATAATACACCACTCGGAGAGACAACTCAAGTCAGGGAGTCTACATCGAAAGTATTTAGTCAAGTTCAAGAATTACACTCCTTTAGATGCAAAGTGGATGACTGAGTCTGATCTTAAGGACTACCTAGACATCTTACAGAGTTATGTTGACGCTCTACAATTGAGGTCAACTGTTTAGAACCAAGAGAGATGTAACTAAGTCAGACTTTATAAATAATTAATTTATTTACGAGAAAAGAATTATCTAATTACTTGTGTGCACATCAGAATAGATTTTGCAGTTCTGGGGCCTCAGGTGCGCCCAAGTTTTGGCTAGTGCACCTCAGGGAGACCCTAGCAGAAAATACCTTGAAGCCCTAGCGATTGGGAAATCGGGTCTTCAATGAAGGGGTAGATAGTAGCCTCAGATTTCAGGCTCAGAAAATTACGCGCGCTAGTGCAAGCACATGAATGAGATGGGTCCTTAGAATAATAACCCTAAGGCCTGAGTATTTTACGGCCTTAGGATAAGTGAGTTAAAGTATTCTTAAATGATTTGCGCTGGACCAAATGGCCGGACAAGTACGAACAGGTAATGCCAGAGCAGTGTCGGTATGGCATTGCGTTGGGGAGCAGTTAACAATTTAATTGGTTACATGTATGTGTGCAGTTGTGCACTTAATTGCACATTTCATTAACTAGCATAGGATTTTTAAAGTCAAAAGTTGAATGGTTTTTAAATTTTAAAGTAAGTGTGTCACTTGGCACACTTTCCCATGCAATCTCTCTCTCGCTCTCTCTCACTCCCTCTCTTCATGCTAGCGCCCCCTCTTCAGGGAGGCTATAAGAGAGCAGCCCCTCCCCCTCTTGCGAGGTTGGCAGTGCACTACCCCCCCTAAGTTGAACGTCCTCTACGCAGTGAAGCTCTCCATTGAAGCTTGAGAGCAGCACCTTGTGGTGTATGTGGAGCGTCTGTGCACCCATCACTTAGAACAAGGCCTCTCATGGTCATAGGCAGCTGGGGGAGAAGTTTCATCGCGTAAAGCAGTAGAAAACTCTTTTTCTCTCCCTACTAGCTGCTGCAAATTCTCTGTTTTCAGCCCCTAATCACCTGTATTAGGGTGAATTTCAGCAAAGCTTTAGTAGGAAACTATTCCTCTCTACCTACTATACACACACACACAAAGTTTGGAGCATTTCCGTCGCGAAAAGGACCTCCGTTTCGGCATTGGAACGCGCTCAGGTAACAATTTCTGGTTATGTGCAGAAAATTACAGCAAGCGTGTATGGGTGTGTTTTGCATGTTTCCTTCGTGGGTTGACTGGAGGAATGATTATGTCCGAAGAGACATAGTTAGTGGAAGATAGACTCTCGTTTTTGAGAGCTTCCGATGAGTTTTGTGGAAGATAGACTCTCATCTACGAGAGCTTCCCAAAATCTCACAGAAGAGGAAAGATCCTCTTAGTAGTCAGGAGAGCAGTTCTTCTACTCTCTCAGTCAGAAGAAGAAGAAGGACAAGAAAGAATAGAGGATGGGCTTTCGCCCCGTTCCTGTGCTTGTAAAGAATTCTCCCTTAGTAATAAAGATATTCTCTTTATGGGGGGGGACCAGCCCATCTTTTGGTCCCCAATGATGTGTCAAGCTTTCTCTCTTTCTCTCCTTAGTCTCTTGAGTATGTAAATTGCATTTAACAGTCAGTTTTCGCTTCCGTATTTTTGTGACAGTGGCTGACCATGATCCTCGAAGGACGGCAACTGAAGACATGGGAGGAATTCAAAACGCAGTTCCATCATCAATTCCTCCCTGCAGACTTCGAGAAGGACGTGGAGAAGGAATAAGACTTGCTCTTTCAAAAGAGCATGATTCTGTAAGTACCTACGTTGATAAGTTCTGGGAAGTCCTTTTGAAAGTGACTCCCTTTATGAAAATCTGTGATGAGGAGAAGATACGGAAATTTGAAGCCGGTCTCCAGACTCCTCTCCAGAGAAGCATGAAAATGTACCACATGACACCCTGCAGATTATGATGGAGTCAGCATTGATTGCTGAGGGACTCCACCCTAAAGGTACTCCTCGAAAACAGAAGTATAGCACCTATCATGCAAAGCAGAAAGCCAACTCCAATCATGGTGAGGCTTTCTCTCGAAAGAGGCCTCAACAGCCAACTGGTAGGAATGTAAAGAAGCCAGAGGGAGTTAAGAAAAGTAAATTTCTTTCTCCTTCTCAAAAAAAGGGTTATATGGAAGAGGGCAAATGCTTTTTGTGGCGAAAAAGGCCATAGAAAGCCAGATTGCCCTCAACTCAAGAAAGAACCTCCTCCTCCTCCACCATCGTTGGTTCCAGATGTTCAAGGCAATACTTGTGAAGACATAGGAAAGAGGCAGCTTCTGAAAGGATGGGGAAGCCTGAATGGACAGCGAGTGCTCATTCTCTATGATCCAGGCTCCATTGACAACTTCATCTCCCTACACATTGCAGAAAGGTTGAATCTCACCCCTGATGGCGTTGGAACTTTAATCAACGCAGGATCAGCCTTTGAAGGCTTAACGACGAACTCTACTCCTATACAGGGAGAACTCAACGTAAGAATTGAAAAGTATATGGATAAGGAGTCATTCCTTTTAGCTCCTATACAAGGTTGTGATGTTATCTTGGGAATGCCTTGGCATTACCCCATACATCCACAACCAGATTATGTAAATAAGAAGTTGACCTTGCAGTTTAAAGATCAATTTTATGATGTAATTGCAGATGTATGTGATTGGCCAGTACCTATGGTCAGTCATATTATTGCTAAAAGAGAAATGAAAAAGTGTGTTTCTGCAAGAGAGAGAGATGTGTGTGATGACTCTTTAACCAAACTTGATAAGCAACGACTAACTTTCTTGGAACAATATCAAGATTGTTTCACAGATAGGCTCCCCGATGAGCTTCCACCTGAAAGACATGAAAATCTCACATAGAACTCATTCCTGGAAGCTCACCCCCAAGTCAGCCCCCTTATCGGGTTAGTCTATCGCAGCAAGAAGAGATTATGAAACAAGTCAACGAACTTTTGGAGAAAGGGCTGATTTAGCCAAGTACCTCTCCATATTGTTCGCCAATACTTCTTGTTCAGAAGCAACATGGCACTTTTCAAATGTGCATAGATTATCGATCTTTGAATAAGATCACCATCAAGAATCGTTTTCCAATCCCTTGAATTGATGACATTCTTGATAAGTTACAAGGAGCATGAATTTTCAGTCACATAGATCTAAAAAGTGGCTATCATTAGGTGCGTATTGCTCCTGAAGATGTGCATAAGACTGCATTCCGAACAACCTTCGGATTGTATGAATTTTTAGTCATGCCATTTGGTCTGACAAATGCACTTTCTACATTCAATCGCATGATGGATAGAATTTTCCATCCTCATAGAAAATTTACAAGTGTCTTCTTTGATGACATCCTAGTGTTTTATCAGAATGAAGATGAGCATCAAAGACATTTACAAACTGTCTTTGAAGAATTGCGAAAGCATAAATTGCAAGTGAACTCTAAGAAAAGTGAATTTTTTCTTACCGAGATTCACTATCTAGGCCATATAGTCTTTCACAATAAAGTGAGAATGGATCCAGCTAAAATCCAAGCAATTCAAGAATGGCCGCAGCCACCTTCTGTACATGATGTACGAAGTTTTTTAGGCCTTTGTTCATATTACAGGCACTATATCTGGCATTTTGCCCATGTAGGTGCTCCCCTTCATGATTTAACTAAGAAAAGATCTCCTTGATTTGGGGACTCAGACAAAAGGAAGATTTTGAGAAGCTTAAGTGCCTTTTAAGTCATGGTCTGGTACTCACTGTACCTGACTTACGAAAACCCTTTGAGGTTTATTGTGATGCATCTGGCGAATGCATCGGCTCCGTATTAAATCAAGAAGGGCATGCAGTTGCTTATGAAAGTAGATGACTTAAAGATGCTGAACTTCATGCTTCCATGATCCATCTATGAAAAAGAGTTAATGGTTGTAATCCACGCTCTTTCCGTCTGGAAACGCTATCTCCTCGGCGCAGACTTTGTTATCAAGACCAATTATCAAAGTCTTAGATATTTTCTCTCACAACGCAAGTTGTCTGAGAAACAGATGCGCTAGGCTAACTTTTTCTCTATGTTTCACTGCCAGATTTTGCATACGTCTGGCAGTAAAAACGTAGTAGTTGATGCTCTTTCCCGAAGACCCAAAGTAAATGCCATTACTACAATATATCATCAAGATTTTGAGTCTCTTACTGAACTCTACTCTCATGATTCAGATTTTTCAGATGTGTGGCAACAGCTTCAAACTGGAAATTCTGTGTTTCCATATTTCATTAAAGATGGATATTTATATTATCATCAGATGATCTGTGTGGCACAACCACTTAGACAAAAATTTATGGACGAAGCACATGCTTCACCTTATGCCGGCCATAGGGGTATTACTCCTACCACCCAAGCATTAGAACGATATTTCTTTTGGCCCACTCTTAGATCTGATATTGAAAAATATGGCAGAGTGTGATACTTGCCAAAAAGTTAAGTATGATCGCCATAAAATTCCTGGTTTACTCACCCCTGTTCCAGTTCCCAATCAACCTTTGGAGAGTATCACTATGGATTATATTATGAATCTCCCGCGAACTCAGACAAGAAATGATGCAATCTGGACTATTATAGACAGATTCAGTAAGCAAGCACATTTCCTTTCAGTAAGAAAAACTATCAAAGCTAATCAGATGGCAAAAGTTTTCCTTGCTCAAATCTTCAAGCATCATGGAATGCCACGAACAATTATTAGCGATAGAGATCCCAGAATGACTAGCCTTTTCTGGTGAGCCTTATTTGAAAATTTGTTACTAAGCTTGATTTTTCTTCGGCTTATCATCCCGAGACTGATGGCCAGAGTGAAATAGCCAACTCTACAGTACTGCAGTAGACCTTCTCAAATGCTATGTTTCTGATCTCCAGACAGATTGGGAGACGTTTCTTCCTTTAGTTGAGTTTGCCTATAATAATACGGTACACTGTTCTACTAGAAAAGCTCCCTTCGAAATTATTTATGGCAAACCTCATCTTCCACCTATTCTTTGCACTAGGGAGAATATTTTTGTTGCAAATGAATTTGTCCGTGATCTCGATTCAGCTTTTGCTCAAATCAAAAGAGGTATTACACGTTCTCAAGAAAAGCTAAAAGAGCTACAGATAAGCATCGACGACGGTTTGAGTTGTCTCTGGGCCAGTATGTTCTTCTCAAATTTGAGAAAGCTCGCTTAAAGAAGCAACAAGGAAATAAAGGGAAAGCTGTCAAGCTTTTAAAATCGTTATTATGGTCCATTTAAGATCACTGAACAGATCAATGAAGTGACTTTTCGGCTGGATCTTCCTATTAACTGGAATATCCATAATGCTTTCCATGTCAGCTTACTCCGCCCTTATGTTGGTGAACCTCCTTTTGAATCTATTACTCAAGAACCTCTTGAAGTAGAGAATAAAAAGGAAATTCTCCTCCCCGACCAAATCATTCATCATCAAGAAGGCCAACTCAAGTCTGGAGTAAGTCATCGAAAGTATTTAGTTAAGTTTAAGAATTATTCCCCTCTTGATGCTCAGTGGATGACTGAAAAGGATTTACAGTCTTTTCTTGACATCCTTACTAGTTATTTAGAAGCCTTACAGTTGAGGACAACTGTATAGAAGCCAGAGGGATGTAACTACTTAGTCTAGCACAGAATTGCTATTTATGAATTATGAAAATGATTTTATGAATAAGATGTGCACGTATGAATTTGTGGATCCGTTGTATTTAAGACCGTTAAGAATTTTCTCGTTGTCCGGGCAATGTAAACAGCCGAACACAGTAAAGAGCGCGCAAAAATGATCAAGCACATAAATGAAGATGGTTTTTCGTAAGTACCGAAATTATTTTCGGTTAGAAAACAGATCAGTTAATTGATTCTCGGGGACGCTTGAGTAATAAATTTATAGTGTTTTAAGTGTCCATGTTCCCGTCATTTTATGCAGGAATTTTGAAGGTAAAGTCCCTGGAAAATTTGTTAATTTTTAAGTGTTCAAATGCTTGTTTAATGACCATGTAATGCAGGGGGGGTCAAATGGCCTTAAGTGACCATTTATTAATAAATGGTCACTTCAGTGTAAACAGGCGTAAGGCCTTTTAAGTGTAGAAATTAAGCAGAAAACGTGATTCACTTCTTCCAGCCAGCGCCGGCTGATTTCAAGCTCCAACGTGGAGCCTTTCATGGAAAATTCCAGCCTTCTCCCAACTAGCAAAAGACCCAAGTCGAACTGCTCTTCTCATGCAGGTATAAATTGCCCCTCTTCTAGCCTTTAAAGATTCACGGTTTTGAGCAACAGGAAATATACGATTTTAGCAGAAAGCCCAAATAGGCTGAAATTTTCAGCACACTCACTTTCTCTCTCTCTCTCTCTCTCACACACACACACACACACACACCCAAGCAAGAAGGTGGTGAGACCCCCTCCCGCTCTCACACACCAGACTTCTCTTGAGTATTGTGTGTGTGCACACACACGCGCGCGCGCACACACACACACACACACACAGAGGTAAGGAAGAAGGTGGTGAGTCTCTCTCTCACACACACATAGACTTCTTCGTTGTGTGTGCATAATTTTCTCTCTCATGCTCTTTTGCCCCATTGAGAGCATTGTGTGAGAGCCCATGGCCGCCAATGAAGCAAGGGAGGACTTGAACGAGCGTTTATGTCACACAAGGAGGAAGCTGAGGAGAAGAGAAGCTGCTTTCCAAGAAAACACAGTCCATTGAAGATCTTAAATCAGCAAATTTCAGCCACCAAGCTTGCTTAAATCACCCATTTGTGGATGCACTAGAAGGTGGGAGGAGTCTGCATCACCAAGAGTGCAGAAAAACTCTCAAAATCAGCCTAATAGTCTGAAGGTAAGAAAATTACAGCAAGTAAATCTTTATTTTCAGATTTCATTAAGCATGATTAGCCCGCTGGGTTTGTGAAACCCTTAGAGCGGTAGGGACTACGGTCCAACAGCTAAGAAAATGAAGCAAGAGGCAAGCCTTGTGCTTCCTCTTAGAAAGAGAGAGAATTAAGTCTCTCTCTCAGTTTAAAGATCAAGAACGGGAGAGATTTTCCGGTTTATGTGCTTGTAATGAATAGATTTCCTCATTAATAAAGATTCTCTTTAAGGGGGGGGACCAGCCCATCTTCTGGTCCCCAATGTGTTGTCAAGATTTCATAAGCATTCTCTCTTTTATGTGAATAAGAACGCTTCCTGTCTTGTGACAGCATCCCTTAGCCGTCTCGAGCTAGTCATGTGGTTACCCCTAAGGATAGGCCACAACAATTGGAGGAGCCTGCTGGTGTCCTCACTTGGGCACAAAGAGCAGCTCTTGGTCTCAGCCTTCCAAAAGGTCCATCTCGTCCATCTCCACAACCTAGTCTATTGGGCCCAACTGATGAGCAATTCATTGGTGCTAAGAGCCAACCAACCTCCATGCTATCTGATATTGATGGGGCTTTCTTGGAAGCAGTAGCTGACTTACAAGAGATCAAAGTACTAGAGAAAGCCCAGATAGGAGGCAAGACTACATGATAATCCATTTTGAAGAATACTTTTCAGCAAGTGTCACTTTATGACATGCTCCAACTCGATGCAAATCTAAGAAGTGACATCCTTACAGTCATTCAGTCTCTGTACTCGAGTGCAGGACCTAGTGGTGGGCACCTCCCCGTACAGCCCTCATAGTCCTTCATGATATCCTATCCCGCCTCCCCTCACCGATTTCAAGAGTCCTGATCTCTCAATATCTATTCTTGGGCACCAATTCTCCGGTGTCATAGTCGATGGTGGATCTGGCATCAATTTGATGCCGGAGTTCACTATGTTGGCTTTAGGTCTGCAGCCTACCCACCTTGCTCCCTTCACAGTTACATTGGCCGACCAGAGGACAGAGTCTACCCAATGGGCATAGTGGACAAGGTGCCTCTGCAGGGTACATGACTTCACCTTTAGCTTGGATTTTGTTGTGGTTCGTCTCCTCAGGTTGAGAGAGGATTTCCTTTGCTCATCGGTAGACCATGGCTGTGTTACACTAAGGCACTTCATGATTGGGGAAACGACGCCATGTGGATACATACTCCTGGCTCCCCAATGCAACCCATTCGCCTAGAAGGAGGCATGGATCTTGTAGTGCAACATAGTTCTTTGACAATGGAAACCAACCCTGAATCAGAAGTTAGAACATCCTACTCCACTTGACAAGTCTATTCAATCTCTGTGTGAGGATACATTCTCCCCCTACGTTTCTACTGTACCTGAACCCAGTAAGCCACCTAAGCGTACAACAACTAAGTGTGCCACCTAAGCTAGTAGCCAGTGTGGAGATCACAGAGGGTGTGGAAGCCTTTGCACTTGTCGAGCCTATCAAGGATCATCGGAGAGGAAAGGAATCTCATTTACAAGAGTTCACCAACACCGCAAACTTCACCTTAGCCTCCTCGGTGTCTGACTCTCCCACCAAGCCAAAGCTCTTCTCTGTATATGATGAACTTCCCTTCGATGATCTTCCAAAAGGATGGTTACAAGAAGAATATGTTGTTCTTATCTATATTGCCATTCTAGAAATCCTCTTCAGCCTATAGCACCTTGGAACTGAGAAGGTGGCGTTCTTTTCCCCGTGTGTCCTTGTCTGGTTTTTCTTTATTGATGGCATTGACATCTTCAACATCTTCAAGCGTGATGTGGGCATCTTTCGTGCATTCAATCTCTATTGGATAGTCAAGTATTTTCAAAGAAATGGGAAGCACGGATGGATATCAATACGTGGCATTGCTCTTCATATCACAGGAGGCTACGTGTGGCTTTTGCTTCTATTGGTCACTAGAGCCCAGGGCAGTATGCCATTGTGTTGCACTCGCCCCTCTCCACCCCCTCACACTCCCTTGCCCCTCTTGTCCTTCACCACCCCTCTCCTCGCCGCTACCCACCTCCCTTCCCCTCTCGCCCCTACTTACCCCCCCTTGCTCCTCTCTACCCCCTCGTCCCTACTTACCCTCCCTCGTCCCTACCCACCCCTCCCCCTTCTCTACCCCTCCCTCCCCCTCTCACCCTTAACCACCCTCTAATCAACTCCTCGCCCTTACCACCTCCTCTCATCCCTACCCTGCAATTTTCACAGAGAACCAGCTTTAGTGGATTTTCTAAGGACAAAAAAGTGAAAATTCTAGGCCAATTGGCTCGTCGCCTCGAAGGAAACTGGCTAAAGTTGGAGGGTGTTCTTCGGTTTCTGCTCTCTGTTAGCATATCTCATTGTGGCAGGTTGCCTACTTCTTCCTCATATTGTGCAAATACCTACATTTCATCATTTCTTCTCCACAGAGCTCGAGTCGGGTTGATTACATTTTCCTACTAGTTTCAGTATTCTCTGCTAGTTTCAGTGGTCTTTGCTAGTTTCAGTGTTTTCTCTAGTTTTAGTATTCTCTCTCACCGAGACAGTGAGTGGTCTTGTGGCGGGTAACCTGTAACAAGGCTACAGTGTCACTGGCACAGGACAAGCAGTTAGTTGCAATTGGGCTAGAGTTCACACTGGACGGACTCTCACCTGGGCAGTGACATGTGGCAAGTGATACGGATGGTGGTATAGTGGACACCGTGGCCAGATCACCACGACCTCACCTTGGAGATAGGCTTAGCTGGATTGGGATATTTGTTAGCGATTGGTGGCTCTTTATGGTTGTATGTATCTGCAGCTGTTTAGAGTTATGGGGATCATCATCTACTTTGTATGGTTATTTGTTTTGATGTCTAGCATCTTGAGTCCATGCACCGCATGTTTGCACCATCCGTGCACATGTGAGCCTCGACACCCCCATTGCACCCGTAAGTTCTGGGCTGGAGCTGAGTGTGCTGCCACGCCAGAGTCTGTACTAGTTCCTTTGAGTCAGTCGAGTCCCATGCTGTGCAGGTTCCACTGTTGAGTCGTGGTGTTGTTTGCTCTGTTATTCATTGTCTTCTGTGTTTTCATTCGGTTGGAGTGAGATCTCACGCACATTTCACTGAGGAGCACCCACTCTAGGGAGCACCACACATTATCCCCGCTACACTCCAGACACACATCTCTCACATGGTATTGAAGGTGGTGGTTATGAGGTTATGTCACTAGAAGATTGCATAGCCCACATGTATCATCACAAGGGGAAGTCAGAAGAGCACTTTGTATGCCATTGAATTGTCTATCTTTGCGGGAGGACCATTGGCTTTTGACTGAGGGCTTTAGACAGTGCATTGGATCATGTGCTTTGGTTGAAGATGAGGACTTGTCTTAGGCTCTGTATATCAGAGCTTAGGCGTCAGAGAATTCTTGATGGAGAAGAGAGCAACGAGCCCAGTGCTGCTAGAACAAAGAGTGCTTACAAAGTTTTTCAGTGCTAGTACTACATCTCCAAGAGGTTCTGTATCATCATCCACCGACTTATCCTGTCATAGTAATGTAGACGCCTCTCTAGTCAAGAAACATTGGGCAGGGCCATTGGCATATTTATGAGAGGTCCATGACCATTAGCACCTTCCTTACAGCTTCCTGACTGTGAGGAGGATTGAGCCATTATTGTTCACCATTGAAGGAGTACTGCACGGCAACTCAACGGCCTCTTCCTTTTGAGGGAACCCTTAATGGAGATACTGGATTGAGGAAGGACTACTCTTATGACTTGCCAGATTTTTCTTTTCTATTGTAACCAGGATTCAGTTAGGATTAAGGAACAAAAAGGGAAGCCAAATGGGACAAAGCTCAGAAAGAGTATATGAAAGAGAATGAGATAGGACAGTGTCATCAACACCTCTTGGAGCCGATTACAAAGTGGAAACTAAGTGGGAGAAGGGATTGGAAGGAGAGAACCCCCATGCTGTTGGAGAGTAAGCTGCTGACAAAGCTCAGAAAGAGCATATGAAAGAGAATGAGATAGGACAGTGTCATCAACATCTCTTGGAGCCGATTACAAAGTGGAAACTAAGTGGGAGAAGGGATTGGAAGGAGAGAACCCCCATGCTATTGGAGAGTAAGCTGCTGAAAGAGGGGTAAACCTTGTTCCGAAATCACCCTGCATGCAAAAAAGTGAAAAGTATTGAGGGAGAAAAAGTGGTCATGGAGGACTGACTAAATGGCAAGGAGGTCGTAAATACATTAGCATTAATAATATTACTTCCTTGATGCGGTCGGTTGAAGAATTATTTTAAGCCTGAGATTAGTTTTCACTGGCTGCTGCCAAGCTGAGTGGATTGATATTAAAGATTTCCAGTTATTTTTTACTATTGTAGCCTTTAGACTCTGCTAGGCCAGGCCAGATACCACAGGTGCACTACCATGCAGTAACTTGTTAGCAGTAAACCTACACTTGGTACCATAGCATACGTATCCATACGCTTATATACCGAACAGGAGCAAGTGTGTTGGGCGATTTGAAATTTGAATGAATGTTTGGTGAGAAGTTTTTGGCTTTGTGAAGGTTGATCACGAGCCTTAGAATTCATTTGTCAAATTCGCTACCTCATTTGCTGTAACAAGTGATTCACTTTTTTCTTTTTTTTAAGAAACTTGATACTCGTAACAATCATTACCTTGAAAAATCTCAAGGTATCAACTTAAAGCCTCTTTTGTTGGATAATAACTCACTGTACATGTTACTCACGACAACCTTGCGACATACAAGCTACCATTCATTAGTTACAGCAATTAAGACCAACAATGCCTTTTCAGAAGACGAGCCATAATTTTCCTGCAGCAATAGAGGACCCAAACCTGTTCATTGCAGATCTTAACATTTCGTCCCTAACTTAGTAAATAGTGGAAGCATGATTTTCCATCATGTTGTTGTAGTAGGTTCACTATCTGCAGGTAAGGGTAATTGTGTCCTAACTTATTGCACCTTTACTCCTTTTCAGAAACAAGCTTTTTTGCAGCTTTAGATGACCAAAGCTTTTTTGTCACTGATCTTAACATTCTGCTCCTGACTATGTAAAAGGCGGGAGCATGATTTGCCATATGTACAAGCTATAGCTTAGTGTAATGGGCCTCATAAAGTTTAAACCATTTGCTGTCTGATACAGTTGCTATTGAAGATGTCTGGATTGCCGTCAATATAAGCTGAACATGTCACTCAACTTGATTTTTCTTCTGATTCAGGTAAGGTCATTAACTCTGGACGTGAAAGTGTGGGAGCCATCAGTAATCAGTCTTTTCCAGTCAATAGGCAACGGTTTTGCTAATTCTATCTGGGAAGAGGAGCTCTTACATGATGTGGAAAAGGACAACAACACACAATATTGTGTGCCTGATTCCACTGAGAGGTTTTCTTTTTTCAGATTTTGCCATGCAATAATTTGTGTTTTGGTTATTTGCACGTTTTCTTGTAATTTCTTTTTGTGCAAAGCAGTTTTTGTTCCAGAACTTGATGGAGAAATTACCTCCCCCCCCCCCCCCCCCCCCCCCCCCCTCTTCTCAGGGGCTGCTTTTGCCTACCTTTTTTGACCTAAACTATGCGCTTTATATTAACCCTTTCTTATGGTGACCAGCAGATACCAAGGGAGCATGATTGTCAACATGAGCTAGCGATAGACAAGTTTGGAAATGAAAATGGAAAGTGGTACAATTTGATGTATTGGGTGGTCTCTTTAGGAAGTATTCTCATACTAGTGTAGGTGTGCTACAGTCTCACACGTACTGGACGGGCAGTTAATAGTTATGGTTCACCCTTGGGTAGTCACTTGGCTGATGGATGAGAGTTGTCAGCAGTCTAGTGGACTAGGGGCGCTTAAGAGTGGTAGACGAGTGCACACCGTAGCTAGCGTATCACTTCCCACTATAGTTCAAAAATGTGTAGCTCTCTCTCAGAGATTTTTTTTAGTAGCTATGGATGGGATGTAGCCACTATGTATATTGTGGGTCAGGGTCTCTGAGGGGGGTGTTCGGTGCGGTCTAGCAGTACAAGTCCCTGGTCTAGAGTCTAGCCATTGCCACAGCACTTTCCTTTGAGCCTCAACAACCCATTGGATCTTGTGCGCACTTCGTCTAGAGTTGTCTATGCTGTCATCCAGTGTATAGTTGATATGTTGAGATCAGCTGGGCTAAGAGTCAGTTTGGGGCTTTCTTGCTGTGTCTACTTCTCGTTCATTTTCTTGTTGTATATCATTTCAGTTAAGCCATCATGTCTTTCAGCTTTCTTGTTGTGTGTCATAGAGTGAGATTTTTGTGTATATTGCAGTGAGGAGGATCCATACTAGACACAGTTTTCCTGCTATGAGTGCTCTCGTTTTTGGGCTGTGTTTTTCTGCAAGTTTAGTGTTTCGCACATACACTGCAAGGTAATGCCAGGGGAGCCTCTGAAAACCTTGGGTGCTTATACAAGACAATTTAAAGAGATTTCCCGCGAGGAATCTTGTCTAATTCAAAGGGCAAGTGACCCTACAGGTGCGAGAGCTCGAGGACTACCCATAGGAGTGATTGGCACGCGAATTGGAGCACAAAACAGTGAATTACAGCTTGCTGTAATTTCTTGCAAGATTGGCCAGTTTTGATGCCCACACTACCAAAAGCTTCGGGGAAGCTAGGGATTCACCGAACAGACGTTTTGGTGCAAATTGGGGGCCAAAATCAGAGAATACAGCGTGCTGTAATTTCTTGCTTGGTTTTGTGAAGTGTTGTAAAGTGCATGGAAAGTCACTGTTTACTTGGAATTTTGTCCGTGGAGACTTCTACTACTATGGTTATGTTGCCGAAATTGGGTTAGAGTAGGGGAATTTACGCCCTATAAAAGTGGGACAACCTGTAGAAGTTTACAAGTTTTTCTCAAGTGCAATAAGAATTCCGGCGTTGTAAAATTAGCCATCACACCCAGACCGCATAGATCTTCCACGGTTGTCTTGATGCACTAAAATTACATACCCAGGCAATCTTATCCAGTTAGGAATATTCAATGGTTGGCACATCACAATGCAACACAAATGCTCACATATGCATGTTACAAGACACAACAAACAGCGCCGCTGAGCACTCCTCCGAAACAAACGGTCTGCGGTATGAAGCTACTCAACGATTACCTCGTAACTCCCCCTGCAAATAACCTAAAAAGGTTCGGGCCATGAGCTCAGAGGAGTGTACAATCAAAAGCTCCCCAGACCGGAGTTTGCGTCTCTTGGTGGTTCAAGCATACAACCAAACGCTCCCCAGGTATCGGTTTGCGTCGTTTGGAGGTTTTTTAGCATACAACGAAACGCTCCACAGACATCAACCTGCATCGTTCCGAGGTTTTCAAACATACAATGAAACGCTCCGAAGACATCGGTCTGCTTCGTTTAGAGGTTCAAACAATACCAAAATAATATTTCTCACTTCTCCACTCGAAAGTAAAATCACCAATCAATGAAACCAATATTAAATTCCGAGTCAAACAATCCAAATCGGCACCAAGACAGGTTCAAAACAGATACCATCCATTTCAAACAAATTCTAAACGGGATCACTAAATAAGTTCAAACTTAATTATTTATTTTTATGTATCTAAATTCTCATTGGTCTCCTTTAAAACCTATCCAATAGGATTCAAGTACATCATGAGGGCCACATGTGGAGGATCATTTGAACATGTGTCTTTTATGCTTATTATGTCATTTGGTTTGAATTGAATACTTAAAGCAATTAGTCAATCAAGCATGGAAACATTGTATGCGTCTTGAGAGTTTACCTTTGTATTGAACACTTCAAGAACATTAGTCCTTTAAGCATAAAAATCACCTAAAGCTTTGGGCAAGGCTCCCATAACCACTTTAAGTATCTTAGCATCTCATGCTTGGGGGCTAGCCCTAGCTTGCTTAAGATCAAAGGACTTTTTAACACTAACTTTTGAAGGTATTTAATGAAGCTAACCCTAAGGTCTTTTAAGCTCCATTAGATACACGTTGCTCTCTGATAGACTATCTCCGTTTGGACCCCTATTGAGATGTAACCATCTCTCCTCTTGGTCCTTTGCTGAGGTAAATCTAGAAGCACTTATTACATATTGCTCTTTGGGTAGACCGTCTCCTTTTGGATCTCTATGCAACGATTTCTTCTGTTGGTCCTCTGTTGAGATCGGTCTAGAAGCACAAATCTATATCTTAACTCTCGTTCCCCTTTTAACTTCCATATTAAATGATCAGTTTAATATGAGAAATTCATTTGGTAAAGTTGGATAAATATTTTATGACAGTTTTCATCCATCTCGTTGTTTCTAAACCTCCCGAGTGCTGACCTACGCCCTTTTCGGGCTAATTGTGAATAAAACATTAAATGTCCACATTTACAACATTGATATATAGGAACATCGTTCGCTGTTTCTATGTACTGTTGTATAACATTGTTTGGTGGGGAGGATTGTTCAATGTTTATGTTCAAGGGAGTTGTGGGATGTAATTGTTTTTCAAGTTTTTTTATTTTTTTATTATTGCACCTATTTCCAGGATGGTACTATCACCCAAGCAAGCAAATTGCATCGCGATGGAGGTAGAGAGTATGATACTTGTACTTGCATTTGTGCGAGCATCGGTTACCTCCCAGTGAAAAAACAAGCAACCACTTCTATCGACAATGATGATTTTGTGCAATGTTGTTGGATCGGCTCCACTATTA